>NC_141010.1:64357770-64491506 GCF_052327205.1 Somniosus microcephalus | reverse complement strand
CGGGGGAGTGGGGGAGGGGAGGGGTGGGGGGGGAGAGGGAGACAGGGGAGGGGAGGGAGGGAGGGGAGGGAGAGAGGGGAGGGAGAGAGGGGAGGGAGGGATAGGACAGGGAGAGGACATGACAGGGAGAGGGGGGACACACAGGGGCAGGGAGACCAAACGCCCCAAAATTGCCCTCGCGCCCCAAAATTGCCCTCGCAACGCGGGGCTCCCCAGCTAGTATACATATAGATTGGATTCAGATCCAGTCAAGATCAGCCTGTAGATAAAGGCCATCTAACTGTTTACCCAGACAAAAGGGAACAGTTTCATATTCATGAGAAGAGCATCAAGGACCCGTTAAGGACATCACCAGGACATTAAAAACAATAAAGGTCATTCCAGACCAGAGATGGCCCGTTACCGGCCATCCAAGAACAGTTTAAAATATAATAACTACCCCGTTGTGCTCCCAGCCCGCCAAAATTAAAACAAAAGACTAACCTGATTTGGCGCGAGATAAGGGCTTCTGATGAGAAGTATATCTGGGAACCCAGGGGTAGAAAGAAAAGTGGCCATCGTGGTGCTACCATCGTATCGGTAGCATCATCGCTAGAAGAAGGAGAAGAAGACGGTTCGAGCTGGCGTCCCGCCCCGGGGTAAAACATCGGGAGATCATCGACCAACCCCGGGCCGTTGACGAAACGGGAGGCCATCGACCCACTCCGGCTCGGGAGAAGAGACAATAAAAAACTACAGAAGAAACGATGGGGGCCAGCCCGAGGCTCCTCTGACCAGGATCGAGCAGACGATCCCCGACCCCGCCGACATCCAGACCAGCCGGTGTCCAGTCGTCCCCGACCCCCACCTCAGGAGAGAGGTGTGGCGCAGCTCGCTGGGGCTCCACCAACCACGTGGAGACAGGACGCCTGAAAGGATCAAACGCAGACCTGTTTCAAAACCTTACACTTCCTAGTTGGATTGGTGAGCATGTTTCTGGCCCTACATAATCAGATTTAGATAGGTTTAAGGGGGTGGACATTTAAGGGTATAATTAACATGAGTTGTTGTCCCTCAATGTTCCGTGTGTTTTCCCCATTTCATGATGATCTTTGTAGAGTATAATATGCCTGTATTTGCCTTAGTATTGTGTCGTTATGATTTGCTTGTGTTTTTCCCTCCCATGTACCCTCTTATTTGCTTGCATTTGATTTGTTTTACATTATGCAATAAAATTCCATTTTGTTTCATCAAACTTGGTCTACAAGAGTTTTCTCCACATTGTAGTTCCTGCCCCAAAGTCCAGAGTACAGAATCTAAGGGGCGAGTGGGTCGAACCACTCACGGTTTTACTGTGCAAGAGAGAGAGGCCTCTCGAGAGAGAAACCTCGGCGATCTAAAACCCCCTTACAGCTCTATATCTTTTTTATAATATGGAGACCAGAACTGTACACAAGTGTGGGCTAACCAAGGTTCTATATAAGCTTAACGTAACTTCTCTGCTTTTCAATTCTATCCCTCTAGAAATGAACCCCAGGGTTTTATTTTTTATGGCTTTACTAACCTGCGTTGCTACTTTTAGTGATTTGTGTATCTATATCCCCAGATTCCTCTGCTCCTCGACCCCATTTAGACACTTAGGCCCCGAGGGGGAGGAGTTTTGGTCAGGAAACCCGGAAGTCTGGAGAAACCCGGGAATTTAACTACTCAGCATGAGTGTATTTTTTAAAACAGGATCCCCACCCGGATTGACAGGCTTGACTCCCTATTGGAGGAGAAACGCTCTGGAGCAGGCTGCAACCCAGGAGCAGGTAAGGAACCTGCTGCTGTGTTAGTGGGAGTGTGGGGGCTGGGGGGAGGTGTCAGATTCCGGTGGTGGCGGGGGGGGGTGGTGAACCATGGCCTCCTTCTGTGCTGTTTGATTCTATGTGCCCAATAAAAATGCAGTGGTGGGCTCTGAGCGGGGCAGGGGGGCGACAGCAGGCGGCAAATGCGCAACATCGTGGGCGCGTGGGAAGGTATGCTTTCAACATGGATGCCTCATTATTATTTTACTTCTGGGTTTTGTGCCTCCACTGTGCGTGAGCGGGCGTGATAGAAACCCACATGACGTGATTTCACCTCAACTATTTAAAGGGCCAATGCACAGATGCAATGGTGGAGGAGGTTTGGAGTTCTGTGCATTGTGTTCTGTGAAGTACAAGTTGAGAGATGGAATCAAAGAGGGCAAAGGCTGCCCCCTACCGAACTTGTTGTTAAATCGCACCTGCTGACTCCCAGTTCACAAGTGAGCAAGAGCAGAGAGTGTTGGCAGGGATTGCTGTGGAGAGTTCACGTCAGAGGGCGCAATTCCCTCCAAGCTCTGCTCAGCTGGACAGAGATGCTGAACCCATCAATGAAAAGGATAATCACTGAGGGACAGCAGCAAATGTGTGAGGTACTGGCAGTCCTGCCAGGCACTCTGTCCACAATATCAGGGAGAATGGAGGAGTGCAGATCAAGCATTTGTGGATCGATGTTGCAGACCATTGCGAGGATGTATTCCATGGACAGAGTGGCCTCCTCTGTGGAACTTGACTTGTGGCAATCTAATCAGTCCCTGCAGACCCTGACCACAGCCATATCGACTCTGGATGCCAACATGTCTGCCGCCTTAAACAAGATGACAGATACATTACCCGTGGTCTTACAGCGCATCACTGATCACCCAAAGAGAGGCAGGAGTGATTTGGCACTGGCCCAGGAGAGGGATGGTGGCGAAAGGGGACATGGAAGTGGAAACTTCAGTCAAAGCATTTCCACTTCTCACCTGTTGCCACCCCCACCCCTGCAAAAAGTTCATGCCTCTTACTTTCTAGTTATCTCTTCTCTCCACATCTCATTTTTATATTTCACTTTCATTGCTCTTATTTTCCAGTTGTGTTGCTCACATCTAAACTCATTTTCTACTTCCCTTCATTTCTCCTCACATCAATTCTATTCACCACTTTTCTATTTTCCATTTTCTCAGCTCCTCTTAGATTCTGCTTTCAATTGACCTTTTTCCTCTAATCTCTCTCATTTTCTACTTACCTCTTCAGTCTCCTTCACATCTCTCTCATTTTGTAATTCTTCATTGTTTTCCTTCTTTTAATTTTTTTTATTATTGATTCATTCATGGGATGTGGGCATCACTGGCAAGGCCAGCATTTATTGCCCATCCCTAATTGCCCTTGAGAAGGTGGTGGTGAGCCGCCTTCCTGAACCGCTGCAGTCCATGTGGTGAAGGTACTCCCACAGTGCTGTCAGGGAGGGAGTTCCAGGATTTTGACCCAACGACGATGAAGGAATGGCGATATACTTCCAAGTCAGGATGATGTGTGGCTTGGAGGGGAACTTGGAGGTGATGGTGTTCCCATGCGCCTGCTGCCCTTGTCCTTCTAGGTCACAGAGGTCGCGGGTTTGGGAGGTGCTGCCGAAGATGCTGGTGAGTTGCTGCAGTGCATTTTGTAAATGGTACACACTGCAGCCACGGTGCGCCGGTGGTGGAGGGAGTGAATGTTTAAGGTGGTGGATGGGGTGCCAATCAAGCGGAATGCTTTGAGCTTCTTGAGTGTTGTTGGAGCTGCACTCATCCAGGCAAGCGGAGAGTATTTCATCACACTCCTGACTTGTGCCTTGTAGATGGTGGAAAGGCTTTGGGGAGTCAAGAGGTGAGGCACTTGCCACAGAATACCCAGCTTCTGACCTGCTCTTGTAGCCACAGTATTTATGTGGCTGGTCAGTTAAGTTTCTGATCAATGGTGACCCCAGGATGTAGATGGTGGGGGATTCGATGGTGGAAATGCCATTGAATGTCAACAACAACAACAACTTGTAATTATATAGCGCCTTTAGCACAGTAAAACCTGCCAAGCCGCTTCACAGGAGCGATTTATCAAACAAAATTTGACACCGAGCCACATGAGATATTAGGTCAGAAGAGGTAGTTTTTAAGGAGCGTCTTAAAGGAGGAAAGAGAGGTAGAGAGGCGGAGAGGTTTACGGAGGGAATTCCAGAGCTTAGCGCCCAGGCAGTTGATGGCACGGCCGCCAATGGTGGAGTGATTAAAATCGGGGATGCACAAGTGGCCAGAATTGGAGGAGCGCAGATATCTTGGAGGGTTGTTGGGCTGGTGGAGATTACAGAGATGGGGGTAGCGAGGCCATTGAAGGATTTCAAAACAAGGATGAGAATTTTAAAAATCAAGGCATTGATCAACTGGGAGCCAATGTTGGTCAGTGAGCACGGGGTGATGGGTGATTGGGACTTGGTGCGAGTTAGGATACGGGCAACAGTTTTTTGGATGAGCTTAAGTTTATGGAGGGTTGAAAATGGGAGGCAGGCCAGGAGTGCATTGGAATAGTCAAGTCTAGAGGTAACAAAGACATGGATGAGGGCTTCAGCAGAAGACGAACTTAGGCGGGGCGATGTTACAGAGGTGGAAGTATGCAGTCTTTGTGATGGCATGGGTATGTGGTCGGAAATGGGGTCAAATATGATACCAAGGTTGCAAACAGTCTGGTTCCGCCTCAGACATTTGCCAGGGAGAGGGATGTAGTCAATGGTGAGGAAACGGCATTGTTGCACGGACCGAAGACAATGGCTTCGGTCTTCCTGATATTTGGTTGGAGGAAATTTCTGCTCAGTCGGACAAGCAGTCTGACAATTTAGAGACAGTGGAGGGGTTGAGAGAGGTGGTGGTGAGGTAGAGCTGGATGTCGTCAGCGTACATGTGGAGGCTGACGTGTCTTCGGATGATGTCGTCAAGGGGCAGCATGTAGATGAGAAATAGGAGAGGGCCAAGGATAGATCCTTGGGGGATACCAGAGGTAACGATGCAGGAGCGGGAAGAGAAGCCATTGCAGGTGATTCTCTGGCTATGACTGGATCGATAAGAATGGAACCAGGCAAATGCAGTCCCACGCAGTTAGATGACGGAGCAGAGACGTTGGAGGATGGTGGTGTGGTCAACTGTGTCAAAAGCTGCAGACAGGTCGAGAAGAATGATAAGGGATAGCTTACCACGGTCACAGTCACATATGTGACTTTGATAAGAGCATTTCAGTACTGTGGTGGGGTGGAATCATAATTGGAAGGATTCAAACATGGAGTTACGATAAAGATGGGCACGGATTTGGGAGGCAACAGCTTGTTCAAGGACTTTGGAGAAGAAAGAGAGGTTGGAGATGGGGTGATAGAGTGCAAGGACAGAGGGATGAATGATTGTTTTTTGGATGAGAAGGCAGATGACGGCAGATTTGAAGGAGAGGGAACAGTACCTGAGGAGAGAGAACCGTTAACAGTATTAGCTAATATGGGGGCCAGGAAGGGAAGTTGGGTGGTCAGCAGTTTAGTGGGAATAGGGTCGAGGGAGCAGAAGGTAGGTCTCATGGATAAGATGAGCACAAAGAGGGCATGAGGGGAGATAGGAGAGAAGCTAGAGAAAGATGTGAGTTCAGGGCTACGGGAGGGGGGGGACCTTAGAGGAAGTTTGGCCTGGTGGTCTAGGGGAAGGGGGGGGAAGTGGCAGAGGCAGCTGCACGGATGGTCTCAATCTTAGTGACAAAGAAGTTCATGAGCTCTTCGCACTTGTTCTTGGAGGTCAGGGTGGAGGAGGCTGGGGAGAGGGGTTTAAGATGACGGTTAGCGGTAGAGAAAAGAAGCCAAAGGTTATCTTTGCATTCCAGGATGATCCTGGAATAGTGAGCAGTTTGGGCCGAGGAGAGCAGGACCCGATAGTGCTTTATGTGGTCCAGCCAGATCTGGCAGTGAATACCAGTTGCCCGCCATATACGTTCAAGTCTGTATCCCTTGGACTTAAGGGAGCATGATGAGGGCTGTACTGGGGGAATGACCAGGGTGAGAGACTGTAATGGTTTTAATGGGGACCAGGGCACCAAAGGTGGAGGTGAGTATGTGGTTGAGCAGATCGGTAGTTGCAGAAAGGTCATGGTGAATGGAGGGCCAAAGGCAAGAGAGCTGGGATTTTGAAAGTGCAGTTGTAAGTGAATTGGGAGAGAGTTTTTTCCAGGGGTGGACACAGAAGGAAGTTGGGTTGGAAGGGCAAAAGGGGATATGGGTGGAGAGTGATACAAGGAAGTGATCAGAGATTGCCTTGTCTGTGATTGACACAATGAGAGTAGCAAGGCCACGTGAGATGGGAAAGTCAAGGCGGTGGCCGTGAATCTGGGCGGAGGGTTTTATGTGGAAGGCGGTGGCCGTGAATCTGGGCGGAGGGTTTTATGTGGAAGGCGGTGGCCGTGAATCTGGGCGGAGGGTTTTATGTGGAAGGCGGTGGCCGTGAATCTGGGCGGAGGGTTTTATGTGGAAGGCGGTGGCCGTGAATCTGGGCGGAGGGTTTTATGTGGAAGGAGATATTAAGGGTGGATTGGAGGGCACTGAACTTAGAGGAGAGAAAGAAAAAGAAAGAAAGACTTGCATTTATATAGCACCTTTCACGATACCTGACGTCTCAAAGTGCTTTACAGTTAATGAAGTACTTTTGAAATGGAGTTCCTGCTGTCATGTGGGAATGATGAGTTGAGTTGGAGGTAGAAATCATTGAGGATGAAAAGTCGCTTGGTGCAGAGGTTGAGGGAGGAAAGCAGTGAAGATATCTGGAGAAGAAAATTGGCATTGGTGCTTGGGTGGGTGGTAGAGAAGAAGGGGGAAAAATTTGGTTGGTTAGCGCTTCCTGTTAGCGCCTCGGGGGGCACTAACGGGGCGCTAGGAAATTCACGCTCGAGCGCGGCGATTTTAGCGCCACTCACGAAATTGACCAGTTGTTTTGCCGCGGCGCTAAACACTACCACCAGGATTTCCTGTGCCCGCAGATCGTGACGCCAGTCAAGCGTGCTTCGTCCCGGTGGTGCCCCAGACCGGATATTGAGTCGTGCCCCCTACCTTAGCGCCTGCTGCTAGGAACGACAGGTAGAGGGGAACGTTTTCAAGTCGGGAAGGGGCTGGGGGAGCATTATTTAAAGGTGGGTGTTTCCTGTCTTTTCTTGTCGGCAAAATTTTTGGTTTTGGCCCTCAGCACGGTGGCATAGTGGTTAGCACTGTTGCCTCACAGTGCCAGGGACCCGGGTTCGAATCCGGCCTCGGGTGACTGTCTGTGTGGAGTTTGCACATTCTCCCCGTGTTTGCGTGGGTTTCCTCCGGGTGCTCCGGTTTCCTCCCACAGACCAAAGATGTGCGGGTTAGGATGATTGGC
The DNA here is from genome assembly GCF_052327205.1 of Somniosus microcephalus. NCBI lineage: Eukaryota > Metazoa > Chordata > Chondrichthyes > Squaliformes > Somniosidae > Somniosus > Somniosus microcephalus. Next base: position 64,484,293 of record NC_141010.1, on the reverse strand, counting down.
TATGATAAATCGACCCTTAGTGTTAGGGGGATTAAATACGTGGGGTTACGGGGATAGGGTGGGATATGTGTTGGTGTAGGGGTTACGGGGATCGGGTGGGATATGTGTCGGTGCAGGCTCGATGGGCCGAAATGGCCTCTATCTGCACTGTGGGGTTTCTGTGATTCTGTGAGCACCACTTTTGAGGCTCCTAAGAGCCGAGCTCTTTCCCTGGGCCTATCCATTAGTGCTTCCAACATAATTGCTTTTTGAGGTCTCTCCAGGCCGAACTTCAAGGCCGCAATGAGCAGGGAGTGCCTGGCCAGCAAGATGGCCCCTCCCCTTTAAAAACTGGACGGCGCCAGTCTGTCTGTGTTCCATTGCTGACTGACATCACCTGAGCTTCGGTAGCGCTCTGAGGTAGCACCTTGCTCCTCGACGTTAGCGCCTTAAGACAGGTGTGTAGCACCTGATTTAGCGCTCAAATCACCTCCAGGGGCGATAGAGGCCAAGTTTGCAGTCGGAGGCGATAATTAGTGCTGGGCGCTAAACTTTGCGCCCCGGCCGATAATAGCGCCCCTGGGTGAAGAAATTCCTCCTCATCTCTGTCCTAAATGGCTTACCCCTTATCCTTAGACTGTGACCCCTGGTTCTGGACTCCCCCGCCATCGGGAACATCCTTCCTGCATCTAGTCTGTCTAGTCCTGTTAGAATTTTATAAGTTTCAATGAGATCCCCTCTCATTCTTCTAAACTCCAGCAAGTATAAGCCCAATTGACCCAAACTCTCCTCATATGTCATTCCTGCCATCCCAGGTATCAGTCTGGTGAATCTTCACTGCACTCCCTCCATGGCAAGAACATTCTTCCTCAGATAAGATATCTAATTTCTCCCCCCCAAGGATTTTAAATGGGAACATAACAGAAGAGCATAAGAAATAGTAGCAGGAGTAGACCATACGGCCCATCGAGCCGGCTCCGCCATTCAATAAGATCATGGCTGAACTTCTACATCAACGCCACATTCCTGCCCTATCCCCATTTCCCTTGATTTCCTTAGTGCCCAGAAATCCATTGATCTCAGCCTTGAATATATTCATTGACTGAGCATCCACAGCCCTCTGGGGTAGAGAATTTCAAACATTCACAACCCTTTGAGTGAAGACATTTCTTCTCATCTCAGTCCTAAATAGTGGACCTCTTATCCTGAGACTATGACCCCTGGTTCTAGACTCTCCAGCCAGGGGAAACAACCTCCCAGCATCTATCCCATCAAGCCCTCTAAGAAATTTTATACATTTCAATGAGATCACTTCTCATTCTTCTAAACTCCAGAGAGTATAGGCCCAATCTACTCAATCCCTCTCATCTAAGGAATCAGTCTGGTGAACCTTTGTTGCACCCCCTCTAAAGGCAAGTATATCCTTCCTTATGTAAGGAGACCAAAACTGTACACAGTACTCCAGATGCAGGCTCACCAAATCCCTGCATAATTGCAGCAAGACTTCCTTACTCTTATACTCCAAACCCCTTGCACTAAACGCTAACATACCATTTGCCTTCTTAATTGCTTGCTGTACCTGCAGGTTAACTTTCTGTGATTTGTATACAAGGACACCCAAATCTCTCTGAATACCAACATTTACTCATTCTCACCTTTTAAAAAATATTCTGCTTTTCCATTCTTCCTACCAAAGTGGATATTTCACACTTACCCACATTATACTTCATCTGCCCCCTTCTTGCCCACGCACTTAGCCTGTCTAAATCTCTTTGCAACCTCTTTGCGTTCTCCTCACAGCTTATTTTCCCACCTAGCTTTGTATCATCAGCAAACTTGGATATATTACACTTAGCCCCTTCATCTAAGTCATTGATACAGATTGTAAATAGCTGAGGCCCAAGCACTGATCCTTGCAGCACTCCACTAGTTACATGCTGCCATCCTGAAAAGGACCCATTTATTACTACCCTCTGTTTTCTGTCCGTTAACCAATCGTCAATCTATGCAATATATTACATCCAATCCCATGAGCCCTAATCTTGCGTAATGACCTCTTTTGTGGCACCTTATTGAATGCCTTCTGAAAATCCAAATATACTACATCCACTGGTTCCCCCTTATCTACCCTGCTAGTTACACTTTCAAAAAACTCTAATAGATGAGTCAAACACAATTTCCCTTTCAGAAAACCGTGTTGACTCTGCCTAATCATATTGTGATTTTCCAAGTGCCCTGTTACCACGTCCTTAACAATAGACCCTAGCATTTTCCCTACTACTGACGTCAGGCTAACCGGCCTATAGTTCTTTGTTTTCTCTCTCCCTCCTGAGAGGCAAGAGAGGTGCAACAAGGTGAGATGCTCAAAGGAGCAGAAGGTGCCAGAGGAGTAGGGGGACAGACCAAGGTGTGATTTGTTGATAAGAGCCACACCACCACCGTAGTGGTTTGGGTGGGGCAAGTGGTAGAAGGTATAGTCAAAAGAGAAACTTCATTTAGGGAGAAAGTGTCAGCACCTCTCAGCCAGCTTTCTGTCAAGGCCATGATGTCGACGCAATCATCCACAATAAGCTCAAGGATGGCAAGGGCCTTGTTCGCAAGTGAATGGACATTCTGGAGAGAGATGCGGAGAGAGGCTCTGATAGCTGTTCCACTCTGTTGCTCTCCTCTCTGTTGCTCCTCTCTCTGTTGCTCCTCTCTCTGTTGCTCCCCTCTCTGTTGCTCCCCTCTCTGTTACTCCCCTCTGTTGTCCACCTCTCTCTTGTCCACCTGGAGCTCCCTCCACACCAGTCCCCTGCTGCTGATGATGCTGAGGGTCTGCCTCATTCAAAGTCCAATCTAAAGCAGCTATCCTGATGTTCTTTTTTTAAAATTCATTTTATGGGATGTGGGCATCACTGGCAAGGCCAGCATTTATTGCCCATCCCTAATTGCCCTTGAGAAGGTGAGCCGCCTTCTTGAACCGCTGCAGTCTGTCTGGTGAAGGTACTCCCACAGTGCTGTTAGGGAGGGAGTTCCAGGATTTTGACCCAGCGACAATGAAGGATCGGCGATATATTTCTAAGTCAAGATGGTGTGTGACATGAACCTTGTCATTCATGTGGAAATGACTTATGAAATAATACTGGGTGGCCTGCTGGTGGCGCTGTCCAGGGAGAGTATAAATACTCGGGCATGGGCCCAGCTTGCTCAGGACATTCTTTAACAGGAACTAGTGAAGGACACAACTAGATCGCCCTGTTGAAAAACAGTTGATTAAAACCTTGTTTAATACTCAGACCAAGTGCCTAGTAGTTTTCTTACGTCACTGCGTGACTTGGAGGGGAACTTGGAGGTGATGGTGTTCCCATGTGCCTGCTGTCCTTGTCCTTCTAGATGGAAGAGGTCGCGGGTTTGGGATGTGCTGCCGAAGAAGCCATGGCGAGTTGCTGCAGTGCATCTTGTAGATGGTACACACTGCAGCCACAGTGCGCCGGTGGTGGAGGGAGTGAATGTTTAAGGTGGTGGATGGGATGCCGATCAAGCGGGCTGCTTTGTCCTGGATGGTGTCGAGCTTCTTGAGTGTTGTCGGAGCTGCACTCATCCAGGCAAGTGGAGAGTATTCCATCACACTCCTTGTGTCTTGTAGATGGTAGAAATACTTTGCGGAGTCAGGAGGTGAGATACTCACCACAGAATACCCAGCCTCTGACCTGCTCTTGTTGCCACAGTATTTATGTGGCTGGTCCAGTTAAGTTTCTGGTCAATGGTGACCCCCAGGATGTTGATGGTGGGAATTTGGCAATGGTAATGCCATTGAATGTCAAGGGGCGGTGGTTAGACTCTCGCTTGTTGGAGATAGTCATTGCCTGGCACTTCTGTGGCACTTATCAGCCCAAGCTTGATTGTCGTCCAGGTCTTGTTACATACGGACATGGACTGCTTCATTATCTGAGGAGTTATGAATGACACTGAACACAGTGCAGTCATCAGCAAACATCTCCATTTCTGACCTTATGTTGGAGGGAAGGTCATTGATGAAGCAGCTGAAGATGGTTGGGCCTAGGACACTGCCCCGAGGAACTCCTGCAGTGATGTCCTGGGGCTGTGATGATTGACCTCCAACCACCACAACCATCTTCCTTTGTGCTAGGTATGACTCCAGTCAGTGGAGAGTTTTCCCCCCCGATTCCCATTTTCAGTTTTACTAGGGCTCCTTGATGCCACACTCGGTCAAATGCTGCCTTGATGTCAAGGGCAGTCACTCTCACCTCACCTCTGGAATTCAGCTCCTTTGTCGATGTTTGAACCAAGGCTGTAATGTGGTCGGGAGCCGAGTGGTCTTGGCGGAACCCAAACTGGGTATCAGTGAGCAGGTTATTGGTGAGTAAGTGCCGCTTGATAGCACTGTTGAAGACACCTTCCATCACTTTGCTGATGATTGAGAATAGACTGATGGGGCAGATATTGGCCAGATTGGATTTGTCCTGTTTTTTGTGGACAGGACATACCTGGGCAGTTTTCTACATAGAGTCAGAGGGGGAGAAATTCGGTTGTTAGCGCCACCGATTAACGCCTAAAGAGGCCGAGAAGTGGGGCGCTAGCCAATTTCCAGGCGGGCGCAGGGTGCCTAGCGCCTCGCCCCATATTGAGCATGCATTTAGCGCCGGCAGCGCCCGCTCATGGGCGCAGGCTGATTATGACGTCATTTGAGTGTGCAACGCCTTTTGGGCGCCCCGGACTAGAAATTCAGTGGCGCCCCCCTCCGTAGCGCCTGGCGCTAATAGTGACAGCTTACCTGGAACCTTACCAAGTCGCTCTCGGGCTGGAGGAGCGTTATTTAAAGGGGACTGGTGTGGTTTAAAAGCGGCAGCCATTTTTGGAGCACAACTTCCTCGAGAGCTACAAAGAGTTGCTGAGCTGCACACTGAGAGCCATTTGACCACTGAGCCAGCGCAGGCAGACGATCTTCAGCCTTCTGACCATCACCTTGCTGTTGGTGAGCCTTGACAACGGGGAACCTTCCTGTGGGCACTTATTATGGGGGCTGCATTGGAGGGGAATGTCCTGCTGCTGAATCATCTGGAAAGGGCACTGAGACGCTGGGAGAGGGGGGCGGGCATGGCCAGATGGAGGATGTGATAGCCTTGGAGAGGGTGCAGAGGAGATTCACCAGGATGCTACCAGGGCTGGAACGCTTCAGCTATGAAGAGAGACTGGGCAGATTGGGTTTGTTTTCCTTGGAGCAGAGGAGGCTGAGGGGGGACATGATTGAGGTGTACAAAATTATGAGGGGCATAGATAGGATGGATACTAAGGAGCTTTTTCCCTTAGTAGAAGGGTCAATAACTAGGGGGCATAGATTCAAGGTAAAGGGCGGGAGGTTTAGAGGGGATTTGAGAAAGAACTTTTTCACCCAGAGGGTGGTTGGAGTCTGGAACTCACTGCCTGAAAGGGTTGTGGAGGCTGGAACCCTCACAACATTCAAGAAGCATTTGGATGAGCACTTGAAATGCCATAGCATACAAGGCTACGGACCAAATGCTGGAATATGGGATTAGATTAGACAGGGCGTGATGGCCGGCGCGGACACGATGGGCCGAAGGGCCTCTATCCGTGCTGTATAACGCTATGACTCTATGACTCTATGACTCTTACGCTGACAGGGTTTTCCGACAGCAGTTTTCCTACATGTGTCAGAAGGCTGCGATTTACAAAGGAGGTGGTGACTGAGCTGTGCCAGCTGCTTCAGCCAGATCCGCAGCCTCAGATAAGGTGCAGGACATCTCTGTCGGTGGCTGAGAAGATGCCTGTGGGCCTGAACTTCTACGCGAGCGGCTCTTCTCAGGCTGCGCGTTAGAGGCTGATCAGAAGTAGCTTCTAGGCCCCGCTCACGGAATGCTTGCTGCCATTCCAAGAACAGGAATGGAACCGGTCTGATAGCCCCAAGCCTGTGAAGGGCAAGATGCATGTAAATAGCAGGCATGGCCATTGTAAATGAAGAAAGTGTTTGATTACGCAAAATGTGGTTCCTTCAAACACGAGAAAGCTATGGCAACAGAAAGCAAAACTAATACACTGATACATAACTGCCTCTCACACCCGGGAGACTGTCCAAAACATAAATCACATTCCGACTATCTTCCTTGGCCTTGATTCCACTGCGCCAACCAAAGCATCCAATGCCCCATCAGTGAGGCGTTCCGCCCTCTGCCTCACCCTTTCCATGTCTTGCTAGGCTGGTGCGCCACAGGTAGGCTCCCACCGCTTTGAAGGCCTACAAGGCAGTGAGTGTGTCTGGTGATGCCAATTGACCTGCCCCTTTAAGAGCTGGCCGGCGCCAGTGTGTCTCAGGGAAAGTGATTATTGACAGCACCTTCGCTGCGCCCCGCCGCGGTGAAATTGGGTTGCGCCGCCGGGCTAGTGCCTTAAGAGTAGCCTGATTTAGCGCCGCAATCACCCTTAGGGGCGCTGCAACCCAATATCGCGCTAGGTGGCGCTAAATTGCGCCTGGCGCTAAACTTTTCGCATCGCCAGGACTAGCGCCCCAAACGCGGCTATACCGAATTTCGAAGCCATAGAGTTATAATGGCACAGAAGGAAGCCATTTGGCCCATCGAGTCCATGCCGGTACCTGTAGAGCAATCCAGTCAGTCCCATTCCCCCGCTGTATCCCCGTAGCCCTGCAAGTTTATTTCCCTCAAGTGACTACCCAGTCTCCACTTGAAAACATTGAAGTGCCGAGTGGAGGATCCCTATCGGCCTCTTCCTGAGGTCCTTACCATCACAGAAGCCAGCCTTCAGCCAATTTGATATACTCCACGTGATACCAATAAACGGCTCAGCACACTGAATACAGCAAAGGCTATGGGCCCTGACAACAATCTGGCTATCGTGCTGAAGACTTGTGCTTCAGAACTAGCTGTGCTGCTAGCCAAGCTGTTCCAGTACAGCTACAACACTGGCATCTATCTGACAATGAATTTATTGATGAAGTAACAGTGAGGATTGATGAAGGGAATGCAATGGATGTTGTCTACATGGATTTTCAGAAGGCATTTGACAAAGTATCACATAGAAGGCTGGTTAAAAAAATTGAGGCTCATGGAATAGGTGGGTCAGTGGCAGCTTGGATAAGGAATTGGCTTAAGGACAGAAAACAGTTGTGGTAAATGGCTGTTTTTCAGACTGGAGGATGGTAGACAGTGGTGTTCCCCAAGGGTCAGTGCTGAGGCCACTGCTTTTTTGATACATATAAATGACCTGGATATTGGAATACAAAGTAGAATTTCTAAATTTGCTGATGACACCAAAATTGGGGGTGTGGCAAACAGTGAGGAGGATACCAATTGACTGCAACAGGACAGAGAAAGGCTAGCAGAATCGGCAGATAAGTGGCAGATGGAATTTAATACAGAGAAGTGTGAGGTGATGCATTTTGGCAGAAGGAACAGGGAGAGGCAATATACACTTAATGGCAGAGTTTTAAAGAGTGTGCAGGGACAGAGGGACCTGGGAGTTAATGTGCATAGGTCCCTGAAGGTGGCGGGACATATTGAGAGAGTGGTTAGCAAAGCATATGGGATCTTGGGTTTAATAAATAGAAGTATTGAGTACAAAAGTAGAGAAGTTATGCTGAACCTTTATAAAGCGCTAGTTAGGTCACAACTGGAGTATTGCATCGAGTTCTGGTCACCACACTTTAGGAAGGATGTTAAGGCCCTTGAGAGGGTGCAGAGGAGATTTACCAGAATGGTTCCGGGGATGGGGGATCTTAGCTACAAGGACAGGTTGGAGAAGCTGGATTTGTTTTCATTAGAGCAAAGGAGGTTGAGGGGTGATTTTATAGCGGTGTACAAGGTTATGATGGGTTTGGATAGGCTAGACGGGGAAAGGCTGTTCCCACTAGTTGATGGTACAAGGACTAGGGGACACAGATTTAAGGTTTTGGGCAAGAGATACATGGTGGGGGAGGCGGGTGGCAGGGATGTGAGGAAAAACTTTTTTACACAGTGAGTGGTGAGGACCTGGAACTCACTGCCGACGGAAGTGGTGGAAGCGGAGACACTCAATGTTTTCAAGGGGAGACTGGATAGGCACTTGAGGGAAATAAACTTGCAGGGCTACGGGGATAGAGCGGGGGAATGGGACTGACTGGATTGCTCTACAGAGAGCCGGCACGGACTCAGTGGGCCGAATGGCCTCCTTCTGTGCCGTTATGACTCGGTGACTCGATTTGATCCCTCACATGTTTTGCTCCCCTCGTGCCCACAGTATTCCTACTTCTCTTGCTTAAATTTGTTTGTGTTCTCCACATAAACTCACACCCCTCCAGTTTATCCTCTCCAGCCTTGTTAATTTACTCCAGTCCACATCTGGTGTCTCATAATCTACTCACCCTCATTAACGTGGAGCTGCAGATCTCTGATTTTTGCCTCCAGTCCCTCCTCTGTTAATAACCAGACCTCTTTCCTTCTCTCTCCCCCTCTCCATTGTTCCTTTTATCCTTGGTCCACTCTGTTTACCATTCATCACTGCCTGATGTACCCCTTGTATAAGGGCAGTGGTGAGACCAGCTCCGGTGAAGCCAGTTGTACAAGTCACTGTTACAGTAGCACCTCTGAATCTGACAGCAGTGCATGTATCCCACAGGTGCTGGAAATCTAGACTGTTCATTGTATCTGAGATATGTTAAAGAAAATAATCCTATGTCAGGCAGCTGACTGTGCTCAAAAGGCCTCCTTGCGTGCACAACACATGTTTAAACTTGGCCCTGAGATGAGGATGAACCAAACAGTGCCAGATGTGAGTAATTTGTCAGCATTTACTGTGTACTGTAGACTGGTATTAAGTACAAGAGCCAAGTTAATGTGATCCTTGAAGCCATGTTACTGCTGTGCCGGTTCTGTCCCCTGCACTTGTGGTCAGTTTGTGTGTGTGGAATGGATGCCGCTCATGTTGTGCTGAATTCTTTCCTTCCTCTAACAGGCTTGGTGTGCAGCAGGGAACTGCTTCAGTTTGCAGCGAGAGCATGATATAGCAATCAAATTCTTCCAGAGAGCCATTCAAGTGGATCCAAACTTTGCTTATGCATACACTCTCCTTGGTCATGAGTTTGTATTAACGGAAGAGCTGGACAAAGCACTGGCCTGTTTCAGAAATGCAATTCGTGTAAACTCTCAGCACTATAATGCCTGGTAAGCAGAGGTTGTTAATGTTTGGGAGCAACTTGCTATAATAAGCTCTGTAAAGTAACGGTTTAGGCAGCTGTGTGGTATGTGATTCAGCCGGTGGGTAATGCTGCTCTAGGGGCTAGAGGAAGCGAATACCCTCCTGTTTCGGTGGGACTCGTGTGTCTTGGCCTGACTGAAACTGAGGGAACCTGTGCCGCTCGTATAGTCTGATTTAATTGACTGTGCCAGCCTTAAGTGAACTGAACAGAGCATTTAATTGATCCGTCAAAATTCAGCTTTCAGGTGGGGTTGTTCATTTGTGCAGAGAATTTCATGTAATGAAGGTGTAATTCGATATTATTCAACCAGAGCACCAACCCTCCTGGTAACCCCTATTCCAGCTCTTCACACTGTCTATAAACACATACTTCCTGACATTTGGCCTAGACAACCGTGAAACTGTCCCTCTCGTCCTGCTAATTTTGGCATTTCTAAAAGTATTTAGCACCTCTATTATCTCCTTTTATCCTGTTTCAACAAATTCCTGCACTTCATTTAGACTTCTCCCTGCTTTGTACTCTTTGCATAAATTTATTCCCATTTTATTTACAGTTCATTTTGGGAACTGCCAGATTCGTGGTTTTTGTTTTTGCTGTGTGAATATATTTATCCTGCATATTCAACGTTATCATTTTTCTTTTTGTTCCGTCATTCCCTTGAAGTTTACACTTTTTTGGCCTTGTGTATAATGTGTCTATCATTCTGATCTGGTGTTGAATGGCAGGTAATCTGAATCAAGTTGTACTCCACAGTCCCTAAAGGCCTCACTACAATATTCTCAGCTAGCTCTCGATACAAGTTCTCCCTCGTGGGGTCCCTAAGACATGGGGAACCAACATTCAAGTGTTTGCCTGTGTGCAGCGCACAGCGTGATGGGAGTGTGTGGGGTGGGAGTTGACAGTTCAGATGTCAGCACCAGGTTAATGGATGAAACCATCATCTGGGGGAGGAGGCGCAGGTCATCAGAGAAGAAATGGTGTTTTGAGACACACTGGACAGGATGATGGCTGGGCTGATCCTCGTGCAAGGTCAGGCCCACCCAGAGGGGGAAAAGTTTCTTTAATTGTCTTGCCCTTCAGTGTTTGGTGAACGGGTCAGATTGGGCTTGGAGTAGGCCTCAGGCCTCTGTACCCAGTAACTTGGGGAGCTGATGCAATTCAATGCAGTGGGTGCAGCCAGCACCTTTGAGTCAAAAAGCACACCCTTCATACCTCATCATGTAATATTTTTATCCTGCCCAGGTGACGTGTATCAGACCCCTACCTTTAACCCTGTTCTCTGCCTGCTTATTAACCCAAGACAGGACATTTCATTTTGTGCCTTTCCCTGGGATATCCCATCGGCTTCCTTAACTTCCAAATCATCCTGGACATCTCTTCCTGCTGTATTTTGAATTCTGGGTGAGCCATGTTTCTCTAATCCCTATAACATAATCTCTGCTGATGCATTTCCCTGTGTACAACATCCTGTGTCTCTAGCATTCCAGTAAAGGCACTTTATTGTAGACGTTACATTTTCCTCAGTTTGAGTCTTTGTTTTCCTTCTGGCCACCCTTGAGCCACTGCTGATCTGTGATTAGTCTTGTCCCAATCCTATTCACCCTTAATATCTGGTTGAAATCCTTCACCTTAATAATTAGTCTCTCTGAACCTGCCTGTTTTAGATGTAGCACACCTCTGCTCTATCAACCTGACTTACCCAAACAGTCCATTATCTATAAAACCATTTTTTTGGCAAAATTATATTCGTGAGAACGCTTTTCCAGAGACCCATAATAAACCTGGAGTGCACCACTTTGCAGGCCCTATCTCGCTTTCCTAGAAATATCTATTCTTTCAGCACCTTTAGCCCCTCCAGTAGACAAGTCGTTGCCCTAGTAACAAATGTAACTGTCTGTCAAACGCCCCACTGTATCCCCTCCTTTTCCTCTGGCTTTTCTTGATTTCCCCTATTTCATCCCTTGGTGTTATGGAGTGTCATAGAAACATAGAAACATAGAAGATAGGAGCAGGAGTAGGCCATTCGGCCCCTCGCCATTCAATGAGATCATGGCTGATCATCCAAATTCAGTACCCTGTTCCTGCCTTCTCTCCATATCCCTTTAGCCTTAAGAAATATATCCAACTCCTTCTTGAATATATTTAATGAATTGGCCTCTACTGCCTTCTGTGGTAGAGAATTCCACAGGTTCACCACTCTCTGGGTGAAGAAATTCCTCCTCATCTCTGTCCTAAATGGCTTACCCCTTATCCTTTGACTGTGACCCCTGGTTCTGGACTCCCCGGCCATCGGGAACATCCTTCCTGCATCTAGTCTGTCTAGTCCTGTTAGAATTTTATAAGTTTCAATGAGATCCCCTCTCATTCTTCTAAACTCCAGCGAGTATAAGCCCAATCGAGCCAATCTCTCCTCATACGCCATTCCTGCCATCCCAGGTATCAGCCTGGTGAATCTTCGCTGCACTCCTTCCATGGCAAGAACATCCTTCCTCAGATAAGGCGACCAAAACTGCACACAATACTCAAGATGTGGTCTCACCAAGGCCCTGTACAACTGCAGCAAGACATCCTTGTTCCTGTACTCAAACCCTCTCGCTACGAAGGCCAACATACCATTTGCCTTCTTAACCGCCTGCTGCACCTGCATGCTTACCTTGTCTGAATGCTGGCACTGTTTCTCCTATGTTACTCCCCTGCTTGTCTTGCTTTCTTACTGTTTCCACTTCCTTTAACACCAATCTCTGCCTCTTTCAGCCCTTTTTTCACCATCACTTGCCTATCATGCAGCAGGAGCGATATTATGGGATGTTTGGGCTGAAGGAAGACCAAGTGCCAGGGCCTGACTGGATGCAGCGTAGGATCCTGAGGGAGGCAATCGCTGAGTCTATTTGAAGCTCAATTGATGTGGATGTGTGCCGGAGGACTTGTGACTGGCCAATGTAATGCCCATTTTATAAAGGGAGACTGATTCATCTGTGTAATTACAGGCGGGTTAGCTTAACATCTGTAGTTGGGAAAATTTTAGAGTCCTTTAATTAAGGATGAAATTATAACATATCTATTTAAGAGAATGAAGTTAGAGGTAGCCAGTACGGATTGGGAAACCTCCATCGAATTCTTTGAGGAGGTAAAAGATATGGTAGATTGGGGGAAATGTAGCGGATGGAGTGTACATGGACTTCAGTAAAGCCTTTGATAAGGTAATGTATTGATTTCTTTTTGGGTTCAATAACGACTCATTTCTGAAAGAGAATGTTGTTAATCTAATGTCTATTCAACTCTTTTTAACAGCCTTTACAGAACACACTATGCTGTGATGCATCTAGAATCAAACTGAAAGTAAAACTGTCAGCCTGCCTGTCTGTGTCACATGACCTCTGCTGCTCAGGCACAAGCAATCAAAAACACAAACAAATATGCTGTAAGGCATAAGTAATCAAACACAGACAAATATCATCACTATTTGCTGATATCATTACATCTCCCTTAAAACAAAAGTATTTTACTTTTAACTAACAACATTTAATGAACTTACATTATCATTATCATGATCAAGGTTTTTTACCCTTGCTTTGTGTGTTCACATGAAATATGTCAATACACTAGAACTTGAAGAAAGAATAAGATAACATTACTTCCTTCTATAACAAAAGTCCTTAAATTTGCTCAATGAGTCTCTCAGGAGGCTTCACGTGTCTTGAGGATTTTCTGATTGATTGTCCTTGAATCTGAGTTGTTGCCTCAGATGATTGGTTCTCAGCTGTGTGATCAGGTTGTTCTTTGAACTTCCTCACTTTCTCCCCCTCTTTCGTTTTCAGGAGGTTCTCCGGGATGGGTAGGTTTGACCTTAGCCGACGTCCCATCAGGAGTTGGGCTGGTGACATACCACACTCGAGCGGCGTTGTGCGGTATACAAGCATGCTCTGGTCGAAGTCAGTTCCACTGTCTTTTGCCTTGTACTTCAGTCTTTTCACTGTGTTTGCGGGCTCTCCTGGGTCAACAGCTCTGGACAACGTGTCTGCTGTATACATCAGCTTACCCAGTGTGTACGCAACATTCAGTTCATCATAGACTGTCTCTCTTTCACTTTCCACAACGAGGACTCTCTTTACCAGGTTCAGTCTCTCACAGGCTTTTAAACCTAGTATGGCTTGCACATCCTTTGGCACCACGATTAATGCTAGCGTGTGCTCTCTGTCCTTGTGTGTTACTTTGACAATGCATTTTCCTTTCACTGGTATATCAGTACCTGAGTATCCGGTCACTTTCACTTGTATTCCATGTAACTTTGGTCTGGGTCTAATTCTCTTGAAATCGGTCTCTGATATCACATTAACTTGTGCTCCAGTATCCAATTTAAATGGAATGTGTATGTCGTTCACTTTTAGTGTCAACATCCAGTCTCTTTCTTCTCTTTTGTTTTCAGACACAACATCTACATAGAATTCCTCTATGTCGCTTTCATCTACTGCATGGACCTTGCTTTGTTGCACTTGGTTCTTGCAGCAATGGGCATAATGGTTGTTCTTGTTGCAACTATTGCAAGTTTTACCATATGCTGGACACTTTCTTGGTGGATGCTGTGTACCGCATCGACTACATGATTTCCGATTGTCCCTTTCATTTTCGTTTGCTGGCCACGTCTCTTTTTTCACATTGGCGCTCTCTTTGTTAAACGGTTTGTATCCGTTCTTTCTCACTGCATCCACGTTGCAGCTACTGTCACTGAACAGCTCCTTTGCCTGCAACTTCACAGTCTCTGTAACCCTACACAGTGCTATGGCTTTTCCCAGGTCTAGATCTTGCTCTCTTAGCAGTCTTTCCCTTAGACCATTATCTGGAATACCACACACCAGTCTGTCTTTTATCAGCGAGTCTGTGAGTCCCCCAAATTCACACGATTTGCTCCGGTTTCTCAGTTCAGTCACATACTGATCAATAGTCTCACCGATTTTCTGTACACATGTGAAAAATTTGTGCCTCTCAAAGGTCACGTTGCGTTTAGGTATGCAGTAGGCCTCAAACTGTTCCATTATTTTATCTAGCTTCATTTTGTCTCCATCAACATCAAATGTGAAGCTATTATACACCTCGAGCGCTTCATCACCCACGACATGTAAAAACAGTGACGATTTCTTTTTATTACTTTTATCGTCAGCTCCGATTGCTGATAAATACAACCCTACACGTTGTTTGAATCTCCTCCAATTTTCAGCCACATTACCTGACAACTGAAGCGTCGCCGGTGGGAGTAAACCTTCCATTTTTCACTTCATTAGCTATTCTCTAATGGTAAGCAACGATGTTCTCTTCTGGCTTGCTAATATGTGGAGAGCTGATTTCGCTTACTTGCCACAACTCCTTTCACTGTCCCATCGAGTTGCTACCTTCAGATTTTTTCTCTTTCAGCCACTTCTGACATCATGTATTGATTTCTTTGTGGGTTCAATAATGACTCATTTCTGAAAGAGAATGTTGTTTAATCTAATGTCTATTCAACTCTTTTTAACAGCCTTTACAGAACACACTATGCTGTGATGCATCTAGAATCAAACTGAAAGTAAAACTGTCAGCCTGCCTGTCTGTGTCACATGACCTCTGCTGCTCAGGCACAAGCAATCAAAAACACAGACAAATATGCTGTAAGGCATAAGTAATCAAACACAGACAAATATCATCACTATTTGCTGATATCATTACAGGTAACACATGGGAAACATAGAAACATAGAAGATAGGAGCAGGAGTAGGTCATTCGGCCCCTCGAGCCTGCTCCGCCATTCAATGAGATCATGGCTGATCATCCAAATTCAGTACCCTGTCCCTGCCTTCTCCCCATATCCCTTGATCCCTTTAGCCTTAAGAAATATATCCAACTCCTTCTTGAATATATTTAATGAATTGGCCTCTACTGCCTTCTTTGGCAGAGAATTCCACAGGTTCACCACTCTCTGGGTGAAGAAATTCCTCCTCATCTCTGTCCTAAATGGCTTACCCCTTATCCTTTGACTGTGACCCCTGGTTCTGGACTCCCCGACCATCGGGAACATCCTTCCAGCATCTAGTCTGTCTAGTCCTGTTAGAATTTTATAAGTTTCGATGAGATCCCCTCTCATTCTTCTAAACTCCAGCGAGTACAAGCCCAATCGACCCAATCTCTCCTCATACGTCATTCCTGCCATCCCAGGTATCAGCCTGGTGAATCTTCGCTGCACTCCTTCCATGGCAAGAACATCCTTCCTCAGATAAGGTGACCAAAACTGCACACAATACTCAAGATGTGGCCTCACCAAGGCCCTGTGCAACTGCAGCAAGACATCCTTGTTCCTGTACTCAAACCCTCTCGCTACGAAGGCCAACATACCATTTGCCTTCTTAACCGCCTGCTGCACCTGCATGCTTACTTTCAGCGACTGGTGCACAAGGACGCCCAGGTCTCGTTGCACTTCCCCTTCTCCCAATCTATTGCCATTTAGATAATAATCTGCCTTCCTGTTTTTGACACCAAAGTGGATAACCTCGCATTTATCCACGTTATATTGCATCTGCCATGCTTCTGCCCAATCACCCAACCTGTCCAAATCATACTGGAGTTTCTCGGCATCCTCCTCACAGCACACACGCCCACCCAGCTTTGTGTCATCTGTAAACTTGGAGATATTACATCTACTAGAGAAAATTAGAGGGAGGATAGCAGACAGTTTTTTTAAAAAAAGATTCAAAGTAAAAGCACAGTAAGAGTTGAAAGCAGTTTCTCCGAGTGGTTGGAAGTGGGCCACAGGGTTCAGTTCTGGGGCCACTTCTATTCACTGTGTATATCAATGATCTGAATATAGGCCTAAATAGGAGGTCTACTTAAATCGTTAGAAGACCAAAGGAAAGTGTGAAAGGATGTTGATAAAAGGGCAATGGCTTTACAAAATGGCAGATGGAATTCAGTGTCAATAAGTGTGAGGTGATACGGTTTAGTTGAATAAAACCGCAGCAATTGCACTGTGAATGGCAGTAGATGGAGAGCAGAGGGACTTGTGGCGGGGACAGATTCACAGGACATTAAAGACAGCACCTCGGATTGACAAGGCTGCAAAAAATAGCTGATGGAATTCTAGATTTTATCATGAGGTTTAGAACATAAAAGCTAAGAGGTAATTATGAGCCTATATAAAACCTTAAGATCTCAGTTGGAGGACTGTGTGTAGTATTGGGCTCCACACTACATAAAGGATATTGAGGTTTTAGAGAGTGAACAACACATTCACTGGGGTGCTGCCTGGTGCAGTCTCCAACACTTACACTGTCCCCGCATATCCCAGACAGCAGCCTATATCTGGCAAATGGTGTTAACCATGTGCCATCACCATATTACAAAGTCGCCTATTAAATGGGCGGATCATGTCGGGCAGCTGAAGCAGCTGCTGGGTGTCACCTCCCATCCCCCCACCCTGCAGCACTGGTTTCATGGCTTGGGATCACCCCCTTATTAAATGTTAATTTCCAAAAGACATTCACAAACACGACGATTGAGGAACTCTGAAATTGACCAGGGTAGTTAATAGGAAGCAACAGCCACAGAAAAGCAAAAAGCAATTCTTTCAGCAATTAAGTTGAGCACAATGCTAAATCGGCCTGGAACGTGCCGTTTCTTTAATCATGTTGCCTGCTACAAACACTGAACAGCGAATTTGAGTCCAAGTTGCTTACACACATCACGATACTCTCTGCTGGCCTGTAGAGTTTGGCAATCTTCCTTACACTTGCAATAGCATCTTATTAAAAGTGGTGGAACTGGTGTTATTTTGGGAGCTCACTTGCCACAAATTCGACAAAACACTTTTACCGGCCATCGCGTTTAGTGGGCAAATCGCATTCGCACGAATACACCAGCTATAAGCGGTGCCAACTGTACCAGGAAATACAAATACGAAGAAAGACTTGGAAAAAATTGGGACTTTTTTTGTTGGAGAACACAGTTTGGGGGCAATATAATCGAAATGTTTAAATTGTGAAAGGATGAGACTGGGTTGGTAGAAGCAGACTTTCCAGTAGCTGAGGGGCTTGGAACAAGGGGCCAGAGATACAAGAACAGAGTAAGAGAAACTTCTTCACACACAGTTGTGAAGCTGTGGAATTCACTTCCAGGGTTAGTGGTTGAGGCAGAAACTGTCATCATTTAAGATTCGATTGGACAGGTGAATGCAGAAAATGGGGATGAAGATTGATCAGCAAACTGCATCACTGGGGACCTGGACACGTGGGATTATAGTGACCGTAGTGCAGCTTCACATTTCTTACTGCAGGGGTGTTGTGTGCTGCTGAGCCTTGTCCATAGAATGAACATGGGTGTTCCTCACTAATGTTACTGCAGCTCACAGGGCTGGAGAAGATTGCTCCTCCCCAACCAGGCTTGGTTATTACAGTCTTTGCACATTGGAGGGAGGGGAGAGATTCTCAAATCTGAGTTTTCACAGAATCACAGAAACCCCACAGTGCAGATAGAGGCCATTTCGGCCCATCGAGCCTGCACCGACACATATCCCACCCGATCCCCGTAACCCCTACACCAACATATATCCCACCCTAACCCCGTGTATTTAATCCCCCTAACACTAAGGTCAATTTATCATAGCCAATCAACCTAACCCGCACATCTTTGGACTGTGGGAGGAAACCAGAGCACCCAGAGGAAACCCATGCAAACACGGGGAGAATGTGCAAACTCCACACAGACAGTCACCCGAGGCCGGATTCGAACCCGGGTCCCTGGCGCTGTGAGGCAGCATTGCTAACCACTTATGCCACCGTGCTGCCCGAGTTTTCACCTACACTAGTCACCTTGAGCTCTCATTTTTCCACTGGTCTGTTATGGATGGCCAGACGCAAGCACTAGTCTAGAGTATGCCTGGGTGGTGAGGGGTTGGTCCAGTCACTGACTGCGTGGTTTGTATAACTCTGCTGTGCAGGTAAATCAAACTTTCCAAAGGAGAAACTTTCACCGTAGAGGAAAGCAACAAACCCCAGAGTTGTTGTCCAAGTGTGTGATGTCCTGTGAAACTGAGAATGAGGCCTGTGTAATCTTCTCTCCCTGCAGGTATGGTCTGGGGATGATCTACTATAAGCAAGAGAAGTTCAACCTAGCAGAAATTCATTTCCGAAAGGCTCTTAATATCAACCCCCAAAGTTCTGTATTGCTGTGTCACATTGGTGTGGTAAGTAAGCAATAAGACAAATGGATGAGTTCGATTGGTCACAGATCTGCCACCTACTATTCTGATGTCTGGAAGCAGGAACTATTTCTTGGAACATTGGCCCTGTACCTTAACTTTTGTGACCTGTGAGTGAGTATACACACACGTTGGGTAAGAATAGGACCTTGCTCATCTGTGATGCCCGCTGTAGTCAAATTGCCTGCTGACACTTGCTGTTTACGCTGAAGCATAAAGATTGCTCGCTGGAGTGTGATACTCGGATGCGCGCTGTCCGCTCCCACAATGGGGCTGTGCGAGACACAGCGGATGGGAGATATTCGGGGCGGGGACAACATGGGGTCAATAACAAGGGGGATAGATTCAAGGTAAGGGGCAGGAGGTTTAGAGGGGATTTGAGGAGGAACTTTTTCACCCAGAGGGTGGTTGGAGTCTGGAACTCGCTGCCTGAAAGGGTGGTAGAGGAAGGAACCCTCACAACATTCAAGAAGCATTTGGATGAGCACTTGAAATGCCATTGCATACAAGGCTATGGACCAAATGCTGGAAAATGGGATTAGATTGGACAGGGCTTGATGGACGGCGCAGACACGATGGGCCGAAGGGCCTATTTCTGTGCTGTATAACTCTATGACTCGACACAATATTTTGGATCTGATTTTTTTGCGACCGGTGCTGTCACTGACATGGAGGAAAGCGCTGTGCTCTTCCCTGTGCCCCCTGCCTGTCCAGCCACACCGGGCATGTCCTCCTACAGGTGTTAGTTGCAGCTGAGCCACACATCACATGATTCGTTTCACAGCTGATGAGTCTTGCTGGATCCGTGATTCTTTAAATAGGATGTTTCCCAAGAACTACACGGAGGCTGTAACTTAACAATCAACAGGTGTTTACTGGAGTAGGGTAGTCTCAAGACTGGGAGTACAGAGGCATGCTCAAGGCTTATATACAGCTGTGGTCACTGCCGGTACTGCAGTATAGAGGAGCTGTAAAAGTAGTTCTCTCTTAAAGGTACATACACTACAATTGCTCCCCTTTTAGGTTAACTACCCATAACATTCAAATAACAATTAACACTTTAACATGCACATTAAACAGAAATAGACCATTTATAAATTCAGTCTTTGGGGCGGCTTCCTGATCCTTTCTGGATAGCGCCTTTCCTGAGGTTCTTGTTCTTGGTGCGGAGGCGATTCTGGCCCTTTCCATCGGTTCCCACTGCTACCGTTTCTGAGGTAGATGCTACTGTTTCTGTATGTCGGGTTCATTCCCAGGTACACGAGACATGGGGTTGACTCGTTCCTGTGATGCTAAGATCTGGTTGACGTGGCGTCTCACAATGTTCTCCCCGACATCCACTGTGTACATTAATGGCCCCTGCCGTGTGCATTATGTTCCAGGTTGCCATTTCTCTGTTCGGTAATCACGGGCCAAGACTGGTTGTCCTACATTGAAGCTCCTTGTCGGCTTCTCATTGATGTGCTGGAATTGTTTATCCTCGACATTTCTTCGCACATTTGGTCTGAGCAAATCCAGGCGAGATCTCAACCTTCGGTTAAAGAACATCATGGCCGCGGTCTGGTTGGTGATTGTATGTGTCGCATTTCTGTAGGCTAACAGGAAATTGTCCACCTTATGCTGCAGTGGAATGTCGTCATCGCACATGGCCCTTACTGCTTTTTTAAAGGTTTCTACAAACCTCTCAGCCAATCCATTGGTGGCTGGATGATACGGAGCAGAGGTGTAATGCCTTACCCCATTTCTTTTCATAAATCTTCGAAACTCTTCGGACACAAACTGTGGTCCGTTATCAGAGCAAATCTGCTCTGGCAAGCCGTTCCTGGCAAAGATGGTCCGTAGGACTGCAATAGTTTTCTCCGTGGTGGTGGAGAACATTTGGATCACCTCAGGCCATTTCGAGTGCGCATCCACAGCTATTAAAAACATTGAGTCCATGAATGGACCAGCAAAGTCAATATGCACCCATTGCCATGGAGCGGAGGGCCACTCCCAAGGGTATAGGGGCATGTGGTGGTGCATTTTGGACCTTCTGGCATTCTGAGCAGCTCTTAGTTAGGTCCTCGATTTGTTGATCAATCCCCGGCCACCACACATAAGCCCTAGCAAGGCTTTTCATTTTCACCCCTCCCAGATGACCTTCGTGAAGCTCATTTAGCACTCTCTCCCTTAACTTGGGTGGAATTACCACTCGGGATCCACACATCACTGTCCCCTGGCATACTGACAGCTGTTCTCTTCTGGATGAGAATGCTGGCAACAGTGGATCGCCATGTGTTGGCCATCCCCTCACCGTCAAATCATATACCCGAGACAGTGTCGGATCATTGCGGGTCTCCTTCTCTATATCCGCGTTAATTACTGGCAATCGTTCAATTATTGACGAATAAAATATCTCGATAGGGTCCACTGCTGGTCCTTCCTCCACAGTAGGCAGTGGCAAGCGTGATAGTCCATCAGCATTTCCGTGCTGTTTCGTGCCTTTATATTCTATTTCATATTGATTCGCCCCTAGAAAAAGGGACCATCTTTGTAACCGTTGTGCAGTCATTACTGGAACGCCCTTCTTTGGATTAAAGATGGAGTCAGCAAGGTGAACTTCTGTCCATGCAGATAGTGGTTGAATTTTTTTACTCCCCATAGGCTGAGGGCCTCCCTGTCAATCTGGGCATAGCTGCGCTCGGCTGAGGTTAGTGACCGAGACGCAAAGGCTACTGGCCTCTCCAACCCGTCCGGGAATTTGTGCGACAACACGGCTCCAATACCATAGGGAGATGCATCACATGCCAACCGGATTGGTAGTGCTGGGTTGAAATGGGCCAACACCTCTTTTGATGTGATCAAATCTTTGCACTTCTGGAAAGCTCGTTTACATTCGTCATTCCACTTCCATAGTGCCCCCGTTTGCAGTAGGGTATTCAGTGGGTGTACTACTGTTGACAAATTTGGTAAGAACTTATGGTAGTAGTTCACCAATCCGAGGAACGACCTCAGTTGTGACACATTTTCCGGTGCTGGAGCCTTGACTACTGCCTCAATCTTTTCAGGGGACTTATGTAACCCCTCTTCATCAATAATGTGGCCACAATACGAGATCTGCTTCTGGAAAAACTCGCACTTGTGGCGATTAGCTCGTAGCCCATATTCCTTTAATCTAGTGAGCACCTTCTCCAGGTTGGCGAGGTGCTCACTGTCATTTTCGCCCGTGACCAGGATGTCGTCCGAATAACACTGGGTCCCTGGAATTCCTTGCAGGACTTGATCCATTGCCCTTTGCCAAATAGCCGGAGCCGATGCTACCCCGAAAACCAGTCGGTTGTATTGATAGAGACCTTTATGAGTGTTGATCGTGACGTATTGTTTCGAGGCTCCTTCTACCTCCATTTGCAAATACGCCTGGGCCAGATCAATTTTGGTGAAGCGTTTACCCCCAGATAGCGAGGCGAAAATATCCTCAATCTATGGAAGCGGATATTGTACCGTGTGAAGGACTGGGTTCACTGTCACCTTGAAATCCCCACAGATGCGGACCTTCTTTGGTTCCCCAGGCGTATTACTCAACGACCTCTTCATTACAGGGACGATGGGTGTAGCCCACTCGCTCCAGTCTACTTTGGACAGTACTCCTGAACGTTCCAACCCTTCCAGCTCTGCTTCAACGGCTGGTCGGATCGCATAAGGCACCGGTCTGGCCTTAAAAAACTTTGGACTTGCATTTTCCTCTATTTTAATCGTTGCTGTTATGCCTTTTAGTGTTCCGAGTCCCTCCTGGAACACTTCTTGTGCATCAGTTAGCATTTTTGACAGTCGTCCAGTTGTGGAGTCGTCATTCTTTTTGGCCTCAACCTTCAGTGCCTGTATGGAATGCCAATCCAGTTATATCTTCCGGATCCATTCACGTCCTAGTAGTGGTGGTCCTCCATCTGGCAATACATATAGGTCCATTTTAGGTATTTCCTGGCCTTTGTATATCACTTTCACCCTTATTTTTCCTTTGGGGTAGACTTTTTGCCCCGTGTACTGTAGTGTATGTGCCTTTAAGTCAGAACTACTTTTACAGCTCCTGTATACTGTAGTACCGGCAGTGACCACACCGGTATATAAGCTTTGCGCATGCCTCTGTACCCCCAGTCTAGAGACTACCCTCCTCCAGTAAAGACCTGTTTATTGTTAATGTACAGCATCCGTGTGATTATTTAATAATAGCATATCCACTGAACCACGGATCCAACAGTGGCGACGAGTGTCGATTCGAATCTAACTGCATCATAAAAAATTTTTTTTTAAATAGTCGAGGCCAGGAACATGGGCGTCGACCATGAGCAACTGCCCAGCAGCCAGGCAGAGATTCAACTCCACAGGAGAAGTACAAAAAGGTACACCAGGTGGACAGTGGTTCAGACGAACAGAAAAGTGACACAGACTCCGGAAGCAAGGCGTTGGGTTGTCTGAAACTACATAAGGTAACAGAAATGCAGGATCACCAAACTATCTGGGTTACACTCAAGATAGACGGAGTCCAAGTTAAAATGGAATTGGACACAGGGTCAGCTCTAACAGTCATAAATCAAAGAGACTACAAGCGGCTATTTTCACACATACCCTTGAAAGCTACAGAGATTGTCTTGAAGACGTATACGGGGCAAAAAGTCTACCCCAAAGGAAAAATAAGGGTGAAAGTGACATATAAAGGCCAGGAAATACCTAAAATGGATATATATGTATTGCCAAATGGAGGACCACCACTGCTAGGACGTGAATGGATCCGGAAGATACAATTAGATTGGCATTCCATACAGGCACTGAAGGTTGAGGCCAAAAAGGATGATGACGTCACACCTGGACGACTGTCAAAAATGCTAACTGACGCAAAAGAAGTGTTCCAGGAGGGACTTGGAACACTAAAAGGAATAACAGCAACGATTAAAATAGAGGAAAATGCAAGCCCAAAGTTTCTGAAGGCCAGACCAGTGCCTTATGCAATCAGACCAGCTGTTGAAGCAGAGCTGGAAGGGTTGGAACGTTCAGGAGTACTGTCCAAAGTGGACTGGAGCGAGTGGGCTACACCCCATCGTTCCTGTAATGAAGAGGTCGTTGAGTAATACGCCTGGGGAACCAAAGAAGGTCCGCATCTGTGGGGATTTTAAGGTGACAGTGAACCCAGTCCTTCACACGGTGCAATATCCGCTTCCACGAATTGAGGATATTTTCGCCTCGCTATCTGGAGGTAAACGCTTCACCAAAATTGATCTAGCCCAGGCGTACTTGCAAATGGAGGTAGAAGAAGCTTCGAAACATTACCTTACGATCAACACTCATAAAGGCCTCTATCAACACAACCGGCTGGTGTTTGGAGTAGCCTCGGCTCCGGCTATCTGGCAAAGGGCGATGGATCAGGTCCTGCAAGGGATTCCAGGGACCCAGTGTTATTTGGACGACATCTTGGTCACGGGCGAAAATGACGGTGATCACCTCGCCAACTTGGAATTGACAGTGAGGGGATGGCCAACACATGGTGACTCACTGTTGCCAGCATTCTCATCCAGAAGAGAACAGCTGTCAGTATGCCAGGGGACAGTGATGTGTGGATCCAGAGTGGTGATTCCACCCAAGTTAAGGGAGAGAGTGCTAAATGAGCTTCATGAAGGCCATCTGGGGGGAGTGAAAATGAAAAGCCTTGCTAGGGCTTATGTGTGGTGGCCGGGAATCGATCAACAAATCGAAGAGCTAACTAAGAGCTGCTTAGGATGCCAGAAGGTCCAAAATGCACCACCACATGCCCCTCTACACCCATGGGAGTGGCCCTCCTCTCCATTGCAATGGGTGCATATTGATTTCGCTGGTCCATTCATGGACTCAATGTTCTTAATAGCAGTGGATGCTCATTCAAAGTGGCCTGAGGTGATAAAGATGTCTTCAACCCCTACAGAGAAAACGATTGCAGTCCTACGGACCATATTTGCCAGAAACGGTTTGCCAGAGCAGATTTGCTCTGATAATGGACCACAGTTTGTGTCCGACGAGTTCCAAAAATTTATGAAAAGCAATGGGGTAAGGCATTACACATCCGACCCGTATCATCCAGCCACTGGATTGGCTGAGAGGTTCGTACAAACCTTTAAGAAGGCGATAAAGGCCATGTGCGACGATGAAATTCCACTGCAGCATAAGATGGACAATTTCTTATTAGCCTACCGAATCGCGACACATGCAGTTACCAACCAGACCCCGGCCATGATGTTCTTTAACCGATGGTTGAGATCTCGTCTGGACTTGCTCAGACCAAATGTGAGAAGAAATGTTGAGGACAAACTATTCCAGCACATCAATGAGAAGCCGACAAGGAGCTTCAATGTAGGGCAACCAGTCTTGGCCCGTGACTATCGAAGAGAAATGGCAACCCGGAATGATATGTACAAGGCAGGGGCCATTAATGTACACAGTGGATGTCGGGGAGAACATTGTGAGACGCCACGTCGATCAGATCTTAGCATCACAGGAACGCGTCAACCCCATGTCTCGAGTACCTGGGGATGAACCCGACATACCGGTAGCATCTACTTCAGACCCAGTAGCAGTGGAACCCGATGAACTATCCGATGAAAAAGGGTCAGAATCGCCTCTGCACCAAGACAAGAACCTCCGGAAAGGCGCTATCCTGAAAGGATCAGAAAGCCGCCCCAAAGACTGAATCTATAAATGGACTTTTGTTGTTTAATGTACATGTTGAAATGTTAATTGTTATTTGAATATTAGGGGTATTACTAATCTAAAACGGGAGGAATTGTAGTGTATGTGCCTTTAAGTCAGAACTACTTTTACAGCTCCTGTATACTGTAGTACCGGCAGTGACCACACCGGTATATAAGCTTTGCACATGCCTCTGTACCCCCAGTCTAGAGACTACCCTCCTCCAGTAAAGACCTGTTTATTGTTAATGTACAGCATCCGTGTGATTATTTAATAATAGCATATCCACTGAACCACAGATCCAACATGTACGTCTTCAAGACAATCTCTGTCGCTTCCAAGGGTATATGTGGAAATAGCCGCTTGTAGTCCCTTTGGTTTATGACTGTTAGGGCTGATCCAGTGTCCAATTCCATTTTCACTTGGACTCCGTCTATCTTGAGTGTAACCCAGATAGTCTGGTGATCCTCCATTTTGGTTACCTTATGTAGTTTCAGACAACCCAGCTCCTTGCTTCCGGAGTCTGTATCACTTCCCTTTTTGTACTTCTCCTGTGGAGATTTCCTGCTGTTGGTTTTCTTCCCTGACCTGCAGACTCTTGCTATGTGTCCTGTCTTTCCACACTGTCTGCACACTTGGTCCATGAACCAACAATCCTTCTGATCGTGTGTCATTCTGCCACAGCGATAACACTTCCCTGCTCCATATGACATTTCATTGGTGCCTTTTTCTTGCGGCCTCCGTTGTATCTCTGCAGCGCCCCGTGCGGCTGCTTCATGTGATACTGCCATGCTGAAAGCCTTGTCCAGCGTAAGATCCTTTTCTGATAGAAGCCGTTTCTGGGTTCCTTCACTTTGAAGCCCACACACAAACTTGTCCCTTAACGTATCTGATAGACCCGCTCCAAACTGGCAGTGTTTCGATAACTTGCGCAGTTCCGTTAAGTACTCAGCATTACTTTTGTTTTTATGCTGGTTCCTTTTGTGGAACTTAAATCTTTCTGCTATCAGCAGCGGTGTGGGGCTTAAGTGGTCCTGTAGGATTTCTACTATGCTTTCGAAATTCTTCTCCACGGGCTTCTCTGGGGTTATCAGGTTTCGCAGTAAGCCATAAGTTTTTGCACCCATGGAATTTAACAAAACCAGTGCTTTCCTAGCACCTGGCACTTCATTCGCCCTGCAGTACACCTCAATGCGTTCCACATATGTCGCCCAATCTTCGACTTCATTGTCGAACGCCGTGATACTGCCACTCTTTGCCAGCCCTGGGTGTATTTTAACTGTCTAAATGGCATCTCCCGCGCTCTCCCTTCTTCTCCGCTGGAACAAAACGGCGTCTCCCGTGCTTTCCTTCCTTCCCGCGCTCGCCCTTCTTCTCCGCTGCGGCTTCTAAAAATGGCGTCTCCCGCGCTCTCCCTTCTTCTCCGCGGCTCAATGGCATCTCCCACGCTCTCCCTTCTGCTCCCCGCGGACGCGGTTCAGCTCTTGAGCCCTGGCTGTGCTCTGCTCATTCTCCTGTGCGCCTTTCCCGTTGCCATCGCTCGGTCCTGAACCCGGCTGCTGCTTTACCCTCTCTCTCTCTCTCTCTGCTCGTTTGTCCTCGACGCCGCTCGGTCGTTTAACCCCCGGCCGCGCCCTGTGCGCTTCACCCTCTGTCTTACGCCGTCGACGCTGCTCGGCTTTTCTACGCCGTCGGTCGGCTCCCGCCGGGTGTGCGCTGCACCTGTTGCCAGTCTGTTGCTGGATCGTCGTGGCTGGGGAATGAAGCCCGGCTCTCAACAGCCACTCCTGCAATGTTGACTTGCCGGATGACTGGGTGGTTGCTTGTGGTCGACGCCCGTGCTTCTGGCCTCGACTTTCTTCCACCGTCCTCCCGGAGCGACTCCTCGACGGAAAATGCAGAGTTGCAGGCAGATTCGAATCAACCTCGTCGCCACTGTTAGATCCGTGATTCTTTAAATAGGATGTTTCCGCAAGAACTACACGGAGACTGTAACTTAACAATCAACAGGTGGTTACTGGAGTAGAGTAGTCTCAAGACTGAAGTACAGAAGCCTGCTCCGGCTTTATATACAGGTGTGGTCACTGCCGGTACTACAGTATACAGGAGCTGTAAAACAGTTCTCTCTTAAAGGTACATACACAACACATCCCTCCCTCGATCTGTCCCTCCCTCCTTCCCTCTACCTTTCCCTCCCTCCCTCACTTCCACCCTCCCTCTATCTTTCCCTCCCTCCCTCCCTCCCTCTATCTTTCCCTCCCAATTCACAATTCACAATTCAAATCGCTTTATTGGCATGATAAGTTACATCTTATGTTGCCAAAGCATCAAAATACATTTATGGTTGAGCACATAAACGCAGTTCTATTCATACAATGGAAAAACAGGTATATCCCTGAGTGTATAAATATACATTCGCATTGTTTATATATATTCATTTCTTAGTTTACTGGTTGTCCCTCTGTTCATGGCAAGCTGTAACATAGTGTGCCGCCAGTGTTACACAGCTTCTCTCCTCTCCCAGTAGGAATGGGAGTTTTTGGTTGTCATTCAGATTTCTGAATTCAGGGCATATTTGTGAGAATTTTTGGTAGAAATTCTCCCTGATGTCCTGATATTTTCCACAGGCTGTGAGGAAGTGCATCTCTGTCTCCACTACTCCCTGACTGCAGTGAGAGCATATCCTGTCTTCTCTTGGCAGCCTGGTCTGCCTGTGTCTGCCTTTTTCAATCGCTAGGCTATGTTCGCTAAGTCTGTACCTTGTCAAGGTTCTTCTCAGTTTGTTATCCTTTACCATGGTCAGGTAATCAGCTATGTTGTATTGTCTGTTTAGGGCCAAGTAGCAATTGAGCTTGCTTTGGGTTTTTGTTGTTTCTGCCCAATATGTCAGTTTTTTTCCTTTTGCTTAGCAACGATTGTGTTGGGTCGAATTCTTTGTGTTACCCTGTCACTGTCCTGGGGCTGGTTATTGTTAGTATTGTTAGTAGTTACTTCACTGAGTCCCAGGACTAGTTGACTGAGGGTATTCTTCTTTATGGTCCTCTCTTGGCATTTCAGGGCGTCGTAGTGATAGCATTGGGGGTTGCTCATTTGTAGGTGATTCCAAAATTTGGTGGCTCTTTTTTGGATAGTGATTATTAATGGATATTGGCCTAGTTCCGCCCTGCATGCATTGTTTACTGTTTTCCTTTGAGTCCGGAGGATACTTTTACAGAATTCTGCATGTCGGATCTCAATTGGGTGTTTGTCCCATTTTGCGAATTCTTGTTGAGTTAGCGGTCCCCATACTTCACTGCCATAGAGTGCAATTGGTTCAATTACTGATTTGAAAATTTTGAGCCAAATGCTTATTGGGATTTCTATTTGGATTGATTTTTTGATGGCATAGAAAGCCCTTCTTGCTTTCTCTTTCAGTTCATTCACAGCCAGTTTCAAGTTTCCCGTGGAACTGATTTTTAAGCCCAAGTATGTGTAGTTAGTGGTTCAATTTTGGTTGTTCCTACTGTGAAATTTATTTTGGGTCCCTGATAGAAAAAAAAAACATAGAGATAGGAACAGGAGTAGGCCATTCGGCCCTTCGAGCCTGCTCCGCCATTCAATGAGATCATGGCTGATCTTCATCTGAGATCATAGCTGATCTTACCAGTTCAGTACCCCGTCCCCGCCTTTTCTCCGTAACCCTTAATCCCCTTAGCCTTCAGAAATATATCCAATTCTCTCTTGAAAATATTTATTGAATTAGCCTTCACAGCCCTCTGTGGCAGGGAATTCCACAGGCTCACCACTCTTTGAGTGAAGAAATTCTTCCTCATCTCTGTTTTAAATGATTTGCCCGCTATTTTTAGACTGTGGCCCCTGGTTCTGTGCTCCCCGGCCATTGGAAACATTCTCTCTGAATTCAGCCTGTCCAGGCCTGCCATAATTTTATATGTTTCGATGAGATCCCCTCTCAATCTTCTAAACTCCAGTGAGTACAAGCCCAAACTATTTAATCTCTCTTCGTAGGTCATTCCCGCCATTCCAGGTATCAGCCTGGTGAATCGCCGTTGCACTCTTTCCATGGCAAGAACATCCTTCTGCAGATGGGGCAACCAAAACTGTACACAATACTCCAGATGCGGTCTCACCAGCACCTTGTACAGCTGTAGTAAGGTATCCCTATTCCTATACTCGAACCCCCTTGATATGAAGGCCAACATACCATTTGCCTTCTTAATCGCCTGTTGCACCTGCATGCTCTCCTTCAGTGACTGGTGCACAAGAACACCCAGGTCCCTCTGCACTTCCCCATCTCCCAATCTATTGCCATTTAGATAATAATCTACCCTCCTGTTTTTACCCCCAAAGTGGATAACCTCGCATTTATCCACATTATAGTGCATCTGCCACGTATCCGCCCATTCCCCCAACCTGTCCAAATCGCACTGTAGCCTCCTGACATCCTCATCAGAGCCCACCCCTCCTCCTAGTTTAGTGTCGTCAGCGAATTTGGAAATATTGCATCCAATTCCCTGATCCAGGTCATTTATATATATTGTGAACAGCTGGGGTCCCAGGACAGATCCTTGCGGCACCCCGCTGGTCACTGCCTGCCACTCCGAAAACGAGCCGTTTATTCCAACTCTCTGTTTTCTATCCGCCAGCCAGTTCTCTATCCACGTTAATACTTTGCCCCCAATCCCATGAGCCTTAATTTTGCATGATAATCTTTTGTGTGGAACCTTATCGAAGGCTTTCTGGAAGTCAAGGTACACCACATCCACTGGCTCTCCCCCATCTATTTTACCAGTTACTTCCTCAAAAAATTCCAGCAGATTAGTCAAACACGATTTACCCTTTGTAAATCCATGTTGACTCTGTCCGATCCTTTCCCCATTTGTCAAGTGCTCCGCTATTTTATCCTTAATAATGGACTCTAGCATTTTGCCCACAACCGATGTAAGGCTTACTGGTCTATAATTCCCTGCTTTCTCTCTACCCCCCTTTTTAAATATTGGGGTAACATTAGCTACCCTCCAATCCACGGGTACTGTTCCCGAGTCAATGGAGTTCCGGAAGATGATCCTTAGAGCATCTGCTATCTCCAGGGCCACCTCCTTAAGTACCCTAGGATGTAGTTTATCAGGCCCCGGGGATTTGTCGGCCTTCAGTCCCCTCAACTTACCCAGCACCATATCCCTAGAGATACTAATTTCTGTCAGCTCCTCCCTCTCATTAGTCCCTATGTTTGCCGATATTCCTGGGAGGTTATTTGTGTCCTCCTTTGTGAATACAGAACCAAAGTATGAGTTTAATTGGTCTGCCATTTCCTTATTCTCCATTATATATTCTCCCGAATCAGACTGCAAGGGACCGACTTGGGATTTTACCAGTCTTTTCCTCCTGATATACCGATAAAAGCTTTTGCAGTCTGTCTTTATGTTTGCTGCAAGTTTACTTTCGTATTCTATTTTCCCCTTCCTGATTAATCCCTTTGTCCTCTTTTGCTGTATCTTGTACTGCCCCCAATCTTCCGGTCTGGTGCTTTTTTTTGCCAGTTGATATGCCCTTTTTTTTGATTTTATGCTGTCCCTAATTTCCCTCGTTATCCACGGTTGAGTCACCTTTTTAGGTTTATTTTTGTGCCAAACCGGTATAAACATGTTCTGGAATTCTTCCATTCTATCTTTGAATGCTTGCCATTGTCTATCCACTGTCAATCCCCCCAGAAACACCACCCAATCAATCTTACCCAATTCCCGTCTCATACCCTCGTAATTCCCTTTATTTAAGTTCTGGACCTTAGTCTCTGATTCAATTTCCTCACTCTCCATCTCGACTGAGAGCTCGATCATATTATGATCGCTCTGACCCAAGGGGCCTCGTACAAGAAGATTGCTGATAAGTCCCTTCTCATTGCACAATACCCAGTCTAAAATGGCCTGATCTCGAGTCGGCTCCTCGACATATTGGTCCAGATAACCGTCCCGAAAACATTCCAGGAATTCCTCCTCCTCAGAATTTTTACTAGTTTGGGTAGTCCAATCAATATGTAAATTAAAGTCACCCATGATGACAGCTGTGCTCTTATCGCACGCTTCTCTAATTTCCCTTTTTATGCCTTCCCTCACCTCCATATTACTATTTGGAGGCCTATATATCACACCCACTAACGTTTTCCTCCCCTTGCTATTTCTCATTTCTACCCATACAGATTCCGTTTCATCCGAGTTAATATCCTTCCTTTCCATTGCATTAATCCCCTCCTTTACCAGCAATGCTACCCCACCTCCCCTACCTTTTTGCCGATCCTTCCTAAATATTGTATATCCCTGGATGTTAAGTTCCCAGCCTTGCCCACCCTGCAGCCACGTTTCTGTAATCCCAATCAAATCATACTTGTTTACCTCTATTTCCACAACTAATTCATCCACCTTGTTCCTAATGCTTCTAGCATTAAGATACAAAGCCTTCAGGCTTGCTTTTTTCACACTCTCATTATGAATTAGTTTGGCCCTTTGTGTTTCTCTCCTTTGCTTATTACTTCTCACCTTTCTACCATCTATTTCTGACTTCATATGACTTCCCTCTTTTCCACTACCTAGGTTCCCATCCCCCTGCCAAATTAGTTTAAATCCTCCCGAACCGCCCTAGAAAATATTACCCCGAGGACATCGGCTCCCTCACAGTTCAGGTGTAGACCGTCCCCTTGGTACAGGTCACTCCTCCCCAAGAACTGGTTCCAATGCCTCAAGAATTTAAATCCCTCTCCCTTGCACCACTGCTCAAGCCACGTATTTAGCTTATCTATCTTACTCTCTCTAAACTTATTAGCTCGTGGCACTGGTAGCAATCCAGAGATTACTACCTTTGAGGTCCTACTTTTCAATTTAGCTCCTAACTCCCTAAATTCAGCTTGTAGGACCTCCTCCCTCTTTTTACCTACATCGTTGGTACCTACATGTACCACGACAACTGGCTGATCCCCATCCCTCTATCTTTCCATCATTCCCCCCTCTATCTATCTTTCCCTCCCTCCCTCCCTCTATCTTTCCCTCCCTCCCTCTATCTTTCCCTCCCTCCCTCTATCTTTCCTTCTCTCCCTCCATCTGTCTTTCCCTCCCTCCATCCCTCCCTCTATCTTTCCCTCCCTCGCTCAATATTTCCCTCCCTCTATCTTTCCCTCCCTCCCTCCCTCTATCTTTCCCGCCCTCCCTCCCTCTATTTTTCTCTCCATCCCTCTATCTTTCCCTCCCTCCCTCCCTCCCTCTCTCTTTGCCACCCTCCCTCCATCACGCTATCTTTTCTTACCTCCCTCCCTCCTGCTATCTTTCCCTCCCTCCCTCCCTCTATCTTTCCCTCCCTCCCTCCATCTTTCCCTCCCTCCCTCCCTCCCTCTGTCTTTCCCTCCCTCCCTCTATCTTTCCCTCCCGCCCTCTATCTTTCCCTCCCTCCTTCCCTCCCTCCCTCTTTCTTCCCCCCCTCTATCTTTCCCTCCCTCCCTCTATCTTTCCCTCCCACTATATTTCCCTCCCTCTATCTTTCCCTCCCATTATATTTCCCTCCCTCCCTCTTTCCCTCCCTCTATATTTCCCTCCATCCCTCTATCTTTCCCACCAACCCTCCCTCCCTCACTCTATCTTTCCCTCCCTCCCTCCTTCTTTCCCTCCCTCCCTCCTTCTTTCCCTCCCTCCCTCTATCTTTTCCTCCCTCCCTCACTCTATCTTTCCATCCATCCCTCTATCTTTCCCACCCTCCCTCCCACACTCTATCTTTCCCTTCCACCCTCCCTCCTGCTATCTTTCCCTCCCTCCCTCTATTTTTCCCTCCCTTCCTCTCTCCCTCTATCTTTCCCTCCCTCCCTCTATCTTTCCCTCCTGCCCTCTTTCCCTCCCTCCCTCTATCTTTCCTTCCCCCTCCCTCTATCCTTCCTTCCCTCCCTCCATCTATCTTTCGCTCCCTCCCTCTATCTTTCCCTCCCTCCCTCCCACTATCTTTCGCTTCCTCCCTCCCTCCCTCTATCTTTCCCTCCCTCCCTCTATCTTTCCCTCCCTCTCCCTCCCTCCCTCTATCTTTCCCTCCCTCCCTGTATCTTTCCCTCCCTCCCTCCCTCTTCCTCTCCCTTTTCTTTCCCTCCCTCCCTCCCTCTCTCTTTCCCACCCTCCCTCTATCTTTCCCACCATCCCTCCCTCTAACTTTCCCACCCTCCCTCCCTTTAACTTTCCCACCCTCCCTCCCTCTATCTTTCCCTCCCTCCCTCTATCTGTCCCTCCCTCCCTCCCTCTATCTTTCCCTCCCTCACTCCCTCCCTCTATCTTTCCCTCCCTCTATCATTCCCTCCCTCCCTCTATCTTTCCTTCCCTCCCTTCATCTATCTTTACCTCCCTCCCCTATCTTTCCCTCCCTCCCTCTATCTTTCCCTCCCTCTATCTTTCCCTCACTCCATCTATCTTTTCCTCCCTCCCTCTAACTTTCCCACCCTCCCTCTAACTTTCCCTCCCTCTATCTTTCCCTCCCTCCCTCTTTCCCCCCTCCCGCTATCTTTCCTTCCCCCTCCCTCTATCTTTCCTTCCCTGTCCCTCTATCTTTCCTTCCCTCCCCCATCTATATTTCCCTCCCTCCCTCCCACTATCTTTCGCTGACTCCCTCTATCTTTCCCACCCTCCCTCCCTCTATCTTTCCCTCCCTCTATCTTTCCCTCCCTCTATCTTTCGCTCCCTCCCTCCATCTTTCCCTCCCACCCTCCATCTTTCACTCCCCCCTCTATCTTTCCCTCCCTCTATCTTTCCCTCCCTCCCTCCCTCTATCTTTCCCTCCATCCCCCTCCCTCTCTCTATCTCTAGGGAAAGAGGGAGGGAGGGAGGGAAAGAGGGAGGGAGGGAGGGAAAGACAGGGGGAGGGAAAGATAGGGGAGGGAGGGAAAGATAGAGGGAGGGAGGGAAAGATAGAGGGAGGGAGGGTTGGAAAGATAGTGGGAGGGAGGGAGGGAAAGATAGAGGGAGGGAGGGAATGTTAGAGGGAGGGAAAGATGGAGGGAGGGAGGTAAAGATAGAGGGAGGGAAAGATAGAGGGAGGGAGGGAGGGAAAGATAGCGGGAGGGTGGGAAAGATAGAGGGGAGGGAGGGAGGGAGGGAAAGATAGAGGGAGGGTGGGAAAGACAGAGGGAGGGACGGAAAGATAGAGTGAGTGAGGGAGGGTGGGAAAGATGGAAGGAGGGAGGGAGGGAACAAAAGATAGAGGGATGGAGGGAAAGATAGAGGGAGGGAGGGATAGATAGAGGGAGTGAGGGAAGGAAAGATAGAGGGAGGGAGGGAGGGAAAGATAGAGGGAGAGAAAATAGAGGGAGGGAGGGAGGGAGGGAAA
The DNA here is from genome assembly GCF_052327205.1 of Somniosus microcephalus. Taxonomy (NCBI): domain Eukaryota; kingdom Metazoa; phylum Chordata; class Chondrichthyes; order Squaliformes; family Somniosidae; genus Somniosus; species Somniosus microcephalus. Next base: position 64,449,851 of record NC_141010.1, on the reverse strand, counting down.
GGTAGAGTGAGGGAGGGTGGGAAAGATAGAGGGAGGGAGGGATGGAGGGAAAGATAGAGGGAGGGAGGCAGTGAAAGATAGAGGGAGGGACAGATGGAGGGAAAGAGAGAGGGAGGGAGGGAGGGAAAGATAGAGGGAGGGAGGGAAAGGTAGAGGGAGGGAGGGAAAGGTAGAGGGAGGGAGGGAGGGAAAGATAGAGGGAGGGAGGGAGGGAGGGAAAGGTAGAGTGAGGGAGGGTGGGAAAGATAGAGGGAGGGAGGGAGTGAGGGAAAGATAGAGGGATGGAGGGAAAGATAGAGGGAGGGAGGCAGTGAAAGATAGAGGGAGGGACAGACGGAGGGAAAGAGAGAGGGAGGGAGGGAGGGAAAGATAGAGGGAGGGAGGGAAAGGTAGAGGGAGGGAGGGAAAGATAGAGGGAGGGAGGGAAAGATAGAGGGAGGGAGGGAAAGATGGAGGGAGGGAGGGGAAGATAGAGGGAGGGAGGGAAAGATAGAGGGGTGGAGGGCGGGAAAGATAGAGGGAGGGAGGGATCGAGGGAAAGATAGAGGGAGGGACAGAGTGAGGGAGGGAAGGAAAGATGGAGGGAGGGAGGGAGGGTGGGAAAGATGGTGGGAGGGAGGGAAAGATAGAAGGAGGGAGGGAAAGATAGAGTGAGGGAGGGAGGGTTGGAAAGATGGAGGGAGGGAGGGAGGAAAAGATAGAGGGAGGGAGGGAAAGATGGAGTGAGGGAGGGAAAGATGGAGGGATGGAGAGAAAGTTAGAGGGAGGGAATGGGAGGGAGGGAAGGATAGAGGAGGGAAGGAAAGATAGCGGGAGGGAGGGAAAGATAGAGGGAGGGAGGGAAAGATAGAGGGAGGGAGGGAAAGATAGATGGAGGGAGGGAAGGAAATATAGAGGGAGCGGAAAAGGAAAGATAGAGGAGGGAGAGAAAGAGAGGGAGGGAGGGAGGGAACAATAGAGGTAGTGAGGAAAAGATAGAGGGAGGGAAAGATAGAAAGAGGGAAAGATAGAGGGGGAGGGAGGGAAACATAGAGGGAGGGAGGGAGGGAGGGTCTCCCTCTATCTTTCTCCCTCTCTCTCTCTCCCTCTATCTTTCTCCCTCTCTCCCCCTCTCTCTCCCCCTCTCCCTCTCTTTCTCCCTCTCTCAATTCAATTCAATTCAATTCAAATTGCTTTATTGGCATGATGACAAGATATATCTTATGTTGCTAAAGCACAGAAAAAGAACATATATAATTAAACACATCTCTCTCTCTCTCCCCACTCTATCTTTGTCCCTCTCTCCCTCCCCCTCTCTCCCTCTATCTTTCTCCCTCTCTCTCCCCCCTCTAACTCCCCCCTCTCTCTCCCCTCTTTCTCTCCCTCTATCTTTCTCCCTCTCTCTCTCCCCCCTCTCTTTCTCCCTCTCTCTCCCCCCTCTATCTTTCTCCCTCTCTCTCTCCCCCCCTCTCTTTCTCCCTCTCTCTCCCCCTCTCTGCCTCTATCTTTCTCCCTCTCTCTCTGCCACTCTCTCTTTCTCCCGCTCTCTCCCCCTCTATCTTTCTCCCTCTCTCTCCCCCTCTCTCCCTCTATCTTTCTCCCTCTCTCTCTGCCACACTCTCTTTCTCCCTCTCTCCCTCTATTTTTCTCCCTCTCTCGCTCCCCCTCCTTTCTCCCTCTCTCTCCCCCTCTCTCCCCCTCTATCTTTCTCCCTCTCTCCCCCTCTCTCTCCCCCTTCTCCCTCTATCTTTCTCCCTCTCTCCCCACCCCCTCTCTCTCCCTCTCTTTCTCCCTCTCTCTCACCCCTCTAACTCCCCCCTCTCTCTCCCTCTCTTCCCCTTAATTTCAATTTTCAATTCAAACTGCTTTATTGGCATGACTAGATACATCTTATGTTGCCAAAGCACAGAAAAAGAACATATATAATTGAAGACATAAACGCAGATCTAGACATGCAGTGTATAGACAAATATACCCATGTATACATAAATATACACACATATAACATACATATAATCTTTTCTTCGATTCAATGGTCACTGGTTGTCCCTCTGCTTATGGCAAGCTGTAACATAGTTTGCCGCTAATGTTACACATTTTCTCTGTTCCCCCAATAGATATGGGAGTTTTTGGTGGTCATTCACATTTTTGAATTCAGGGCATATTTTTATGAATTTTGGGTAGAAATTCCCCCTTATGTCCTGATAGTTTCCACAAGTTGTGAGGAAGTGCATCTCTGTCTCCATCTCTCCCTGACTGCAGTGAGAGCACAGCCTGTCCTCTCTGGGCAGCCAGGTCTGCCTGTGTCTGCCTTTTTCGATGGCCAGGCTATGCTCACTAAGTCTGTACATTGTCAAGGTTTTTCTCAGTTTGCTATCTTTCACCATGGTCAGGTAATCAGCCATGGTGTACGGTCTGTTTAGGGCCAAATAGCAAACGAGTTTGTTTTGGGTTTTTGTCGTTTCTGTCCAATATGTCAAATATTTTTCTTTTTGTTTAGTAATAATTGTGTTGGGTTGAATCCTCTGTGCTAGGATGCCACTGTCCTGGGGCTGAATATTATTAGTAGTGTTAGTAGTTACTTCACTGAGTCCCAGGACCAGTTGACTGAGGGGACTCTTCTCTATGTTCCCCTCTTGGCATTTCATGGCTTTGTAATGATAGCACTGGGGGTTGCTCATTTTTAGATGTTTCCAAAATTTGATGGCTGTTTTTTGGATATTAATTAGTAGTGGATATTGGCCTAATTCTGCCCTGCATGCATTGTTTGTGGTTTTCCTCTGAGTCCGGAGGATACTTTTACAGAATTCTGCATGCAGGGTCTCAATTGCATGTTTGTCCCATTTTGCAAATTCTTGTTGTGTCAGCGGACCCCACACCTTACTGCCATAGAGTGCAATTGGTTCAATTACTGATTTAAAAATTTTGAGCCGAATGCCAATTGGAATTTCTATTTGGATTGACTTTTTAATGGCATAGAAAGCCCTTTTTGCTTTCTCTTTCAGTTCATTCACACCCAAATGAAAATTTCCCGTAGAACTGGTTTTTAAGCCTAAATATGTGTAATTTGTAGTTTGTTCAATTTTTGTTGCTCCTAATGTAAAGTTTATTTTGGGTCCCTGATGTCTGGATCTTTGCTGGAACACAAGAACTTTGGTTTTTCAGGGGTTTATTGTCAGGGCCCAGGTCTGACAGAACGACTCTAGCAGATCCAGGTTCTGCTGTAGACCCTCCTCTGTTGGTGGGAGCAGAACCAGGTCATCGGCATAGAGGAGGAATTTAACCTTGGAGTCATATAGGGCGAGGCCAGGTGCTGTAGTTTGTTCAAGTAGTTTTGCCAATTCATTTATATAAATATTAAAAAGTGTCGGTGAGATAGACGAGCCCTGCGCCACGCCACGCCCCTGTGAGAAATATTTTGTTTGTTTGTCTCCAATTTTAACTGCACATTTATTGTTTGTATACATTGATTTAATTACATCATATGTTTTTCCCCCTACACCACTTTCAATAAGTTTTAAGAATAGACCATCATGCCAAATAGAATCGAAAGCCTTCTGGAAATCTACAAAGCCGGTAAAAATTTTGCTTTTGTTTTGGGGAACATGTTTGTCAATTAGGGTGTGTAGGTTGAAAATATGATCCGATGTTCTATAATTTGGTAAGAATCCAATTTGGCTTTTACTCAAGACGTTGTGCTCCATAAGGAAGTTTATAAGTCTTTTGTTTATGATACTACAGCATACCTTCCCCAGATTACTGTTCACACAGATGCCTCGGTAGTTATTTGGGTCAACTTTGTCATAGAGTCATAGAGTTTTACAGCACAGAAAGAGGCCCTTCGGCCCATCGTGTCTGCGCCGTCCATCAATCCCTGTCCAGTCTAATCCCATTTTCCAGCATTTGGTCCATAGCCTTGTATGCAATGGCATTTCAAGTGCTCATCCAAATGCTTCTTGAATGTTGTGAGGGTTCCTGCCTCTACCACCCTTTCAGGCAGAGAGTTCCAGATTCCAACCACCCTCTGGGTGAAAAAGTTCCTCCTCAAATCCCCTCTAAATCTCCTGCCCCTTACCTTGAATCTATGCCCCCTTGTTATTGACCCCCCTACTAAGGGGAAAAGTTCCTCTTTATCTACCCTATCTATGCCCCTCATCATTTTGTACACCTCAATCAGGTCCCCCCCTCAGCCTTCTTTGCTCCAATGAAAACAACCCCAGCCTGTTTAGTCTTTCTTCATAGCTGAGGTGCTCCATCCCAGGTAACATCCTGGTGAATCTTCTCTGCACCCTCTCTAAAGCAATCACATCCTTCCTATAGTGAGGCGACCAGAACTGCACACAGTACTCCAGCTGTGGCCTCACCAGCGTTTTGTACAGCTCCATCATAACCTCCCTGCTCTTATATTCTATGCCTCGGCTAATGAAGGCAAGTATCCCATATGCCTTTTTAACCACCTTATCTACCTGTTCCGCTGCCTTCAGGGATCTATGCACATGCACACCAAGGTCCCTCTGACCCTCTGTACTTCCTAGGGTCCTACCACTCATTGTGTACTCCCTTGCCTTATTTGTCCGTCCAAAATGCATCACCTCGCACTTTTCAGGGTTAAATTCCATTTGCCACTTTTCCGCCCATCTGACCAACTCGTTTATATCTTCCTGTAGCCTGAGGCTTTCCTCCTCACAATTTACCACCCCACCAATTTTCGTGTCATCTGCGAACTTACTGATCATACCTTTTACATTCTCATCCAAATCATTTATGTAGATCACAAACAGCAAGGGACCCAGCACCGATCCCTGAGGTACCCCACTAGACACAGGCTTCCAGTCACAAAAGCAACCTTCGACCATCACCCTCTGCCTCCTGCCACTCAGCCAGTTTAGGATCCAACGCGCCAAGGCACCCTGGATCCCATGGGCTCTTACCTTCTTGACCAGTCTCCTATGCGGGACTTTGTCAAAAGCTTTACTGAAGTCCATGTAAACCACATCCACAGCATTTCCCTCATCCACCCCACTAGTCAACCCCTCGAAAAATTCAATCAGATTTGTCAGACATGATTTACCCTTGACAAAGCCATGCTGACTATCCCCGATTAATCCTTGCCTCTCCAAGTGGAGACTAATTTTGTCCCTCAGAATTTTTTCCAATAATTTCCCTACCACAGATGTTAGGCTCACTGGCCTGTAATTCCCTGGTTTATCCCTGCTACCCTTCTTGAATAATGGTACTACGTTAACTGTTCTCCAGTCCTCTGGTACATCCCCTGTGGCCAGAGAGGTTCTGAAAATTTGTGTCAGAGCCCCTGCAATCTCCTCCCTTGCCTCACACAACAGCCTGGGATACATCTTGTCCGGGCCTGGGGATTTATCCACTTTTTGGCCTGCTAAAACCGCTAGTACCTCCTCCCTCTCGATGCTAATATGTTCAAGTATGTCACAGTCCCCTTGCCCGATTTCTATGTCTACATCATCTTTCTCCATAGTGAACACAGATGCAAAGAATTCATTTAAAACCCCGCCTACATCATCTGGCTCTACACACAGATTGCCACTTTGGTCCCTAATGGGCCCTACCCTTTCCCTGGTTATCCTCTTGCCCTTAATATACTTATAAAACATCTTAGGATTTTCCTTTATTTTGCTCGCCAGTGTTATTTCATGGCCCCTCCTTGCCCTCCTAATTTCTTTTTTAAGTATGCCCCTGCACTTTTTACACTCCTCTAGGGCTTCCTCCGTCTTTAGTCTTTTGTAACTGCCAAAAGCCTCCCTTTTTTTCCTAATGCATTTTTGTATATCCCTTGTCATCCAAGGTTCCCTTTGCTTGTTGGTCCCACCCTTGACCTTTACAGGAACATGTTGGCATTGTACTCTCTCTATTTCCCTTCTGAAAGCCTCCCACTTGCTTTGATGTGGATTTTCCTATAAGTAGCTGCTCCCAGTCCACTTTGGCCAGATCCTGCCTTATCATATTAAAATCGGCCATCCCCCAATTTAGAACCCTTATTTCCGGGCCGTCATTGTCTTTTTCCATGACCACCTTAAATCTCACCGAATTATGGTCACTGTCGCCAAAATGCTCTCCTACTGACACTTCCACCACTTGCCCGGCTACATTCCCTAGAATTAGGTCCAGTACCGCCCCCTCTCTTGTAGGACTTTCTACATGTTGGCTCAAAAAGCTCTCCTGGATGCACTTTAAGAATTCTGCACCCTCTAAGCCTTTCACACTCTGACTATCCCAATTAATATTGGGGAAGTTGAAATCCCCCACTATTATTACCCTATTATTTTCGCACTTCTCTGAGATTTGCCTACATATCTGTTCCTCTATCTCCCCCTGACTGTTTGGGGCCTATAGTACACTCCCAGCAAGGTGCTTGCCCCCTTTTTGTTTTTAAGTTCTACCCATATGGCCTCATTAGAGGAACCCGCTACTATATCATCCCTCCTTACAGCAGTAATCGACTCCTTAATTAATATTGCAACACCCCCTCCCCTTTTACACCCCCCTCTGTCTCTCCTGAAGATTCTATACCCCGGAATATTGAGCTGCCAGTCCTGACCCTCCCTCAACCATGTCTCCGTGACAGCAACAATATCGTACTCCCATGTGTTCAACAACAACTTCAGTTCATCCACCTTATTTGCAAGACTTATTGCATTAAAATAAATGCCTTCCAGCCTTGCCATATTCCCTTTTGCCCTCACATATTTTCTCTGCCTTCCCAGCTGACTTGTTTTTTCCTCTGTATTTGGCTGTAAATCACCCCCTACTATAGCTCCACTCTGTATCCCATCCCCCTGCCAAGTTAGTTTAAACCCCCCCCAGCAGTGCTAGCAAACCTCCCCGCAAGGATATTGGTCTCCCTCTGGTTCAGGTGTAGACCGTCCGACTTGTACAAGTCCCACCTTTCCCAGAAGCAGGCCCAGTGATCCAGGAAACTAAAGCCCTCCCCCCTGCACCATCCCTTTAGCCACGCATTCATCTGTTCTATCTTCCTATTCCTATACTCACTAGCACGTGGCACCGGGAGTAATCCAGAGATTACAACCTTTGAGGTCCTGCTCTTTAATCTTCCACCGAGCTCCCTAAGTTCTTGCTGCAGGACCTCATCCCTCTTTTTACCTATGTCGTTGGTACCAATGTGGACCACGACCTCTGGCTGTTCACCCTCCCCCTCCAGAATGCCCTGCAGCCGCTCAGTGACATCCTTGACCCTGGCACCAGGGAGGCAACATACCATCCTGGATTCACGTCTACGGCCACAGAAACACCTATCTGTTCCCCTTACTATAGAATCCCCTACCACTATTGCTCTCCCACTCTTTTTCCTCCCTGGGCAGCAGGAGCACCCCCAGTGCCAGGAAGTTGGCTGCTGCTGCCTTCCCCTGGTGAGTCATCCCCCTCAACAGTATCCAAATCGGTATACCTGTTTGAGAGGGGAATGGTCACAGGGGTCTCCTGCACTACCTGCCTGCTTCTATTGCTCTGCCTGGTGGTCACCCATTTCCTTTCTTCCTGTGCAACTCACTAAACGTGCTATCCACGACCCTCTCAGCATCGTGAATGCTCAACAACCCATCCACCCGCAGCTCCAGCGCCTCAATGCGGTCTGCTAGTAGCTGCAGATGGATGCATTTCCTGCACACGTGGTCATCAGGGGCAGTGTCCCTGAATTCCCACATAGAGCAAGAGGAGCACATCACGGGGCTGGGCTCTCCTGACATGACTTACCCTTTAATTAATTGAAATTAAATTCACTATCACCAATTAAAGATATCTCTAAGGCGCTTGTATAGTCTACCTACAGTCCCTGCTACACCAGAGAAGACCCTAGTAACTATAAACTACAGAGTTAAAGTTTAAAAAAGAGAAATACTCACCAACCAATCACTTACCTGCTCCCTGGTGACGTCACACACTGATTACTTTTTACCTCTCTCCCCGCTGCTGAGTTGGTGTGCCTCACTGCTCCCTCTGGTCCGATCTGGTCTCGGGCCTCGCTGCTCTCCGGTTTTTATACCGGGCTCCGCCTCACTGCTCCCTCTGGTCCGATCTGGTCTCGGGCCTCGCTGCTCTCCGGTTTTTATACCGGGCTCCGCCTCACTGCTCCCTCTGGTCCGATCTGGTCTCGGGCCTCGCTGCTCTCCGGTTTTTATACCGGGCTCCGCCTCACTGCTCCCTCTGGTCCGAGGGACTTTTATATATGGGCGTTATGAGTCCTTTGTTCCAGACATCAGGGAAGTAACCGACACTCAGAACCAAGTTGAAGAGTTTTAGGATAGCCAATTTCAGTTTATCATCAGTGTGTTTAAGCATCTCATTTAGGATGCCATCTGCACCACAGGCTTTTCTTGGTCGCAGGTCCTTGAGTTTTTCAAATAGCTCTTTTTCAGTTATTGAGGAGTCTAAAGGGTTTTGGTAATCTTTTATGGTCAGCTCGAGCTTTTCCAATTTTTTACATATTTGATCTTGTTCTGGGCGTAGTGTGTTTTTCTGGTATAATTTTTCAAAATGGTTTTCCCATATGTCTCCATTTTGAATGGGCGATTCATCGTGTTGCTTTTTGTGTAATGTATTCCAGTTATCCCAGAAACAATTAGAATCAATAGATTCTTCAATGGTGCTGAGTTTATTCTTAATATACTGTTCTTTCTTGGTTCTGAGTGTGTTTTTGTATTGTGTTAGTGCCTGACAATAAGCAAGGCGTAATTCCTCGTTTTCTGGTTGTCTGTGTTTTTGGTTTGATATTTTTCGGAGTTTTTTCCTCATGTTATAACAGTCTGAATCAAACCATTTTTCGTGGTTTTGTGTTTTGGATTTACTCTTGGAAGATTTCAAGTTCGACATTGATGCCAAATTATCAAAAATATTATTTAGGTTATTCACTGCCAGGTATACGCCTTCTTTATTGTGAGTGTATGTGTTTTCCAGAAAGGTGTCCAAGAGAGATTGAGTTGATTGACTGCTAATTGCTTTCTGGTATTTTTCAGTGCTGTTTTGGGCCCATCTGTAGGATTTTTTAATGTTGTACAGCTTACTGGGCTGTGTTTCTGTGTTGGTTGTTTCTGTCCTTTTAAGATACGCAGTAATTTGGCTGTGATCTGACAGAGGTGTTAGTGGTTTGACTGTGAATGCTCTGAAAGAGGATGGGTCCAGATCTGTAATCATATAGTCTATGGTGCTGATGCCAAGAGGTGAAGAATAGGTCGATCTTCCTAGAGAGTCCCCTCTGAACCTACCATTGACAATGTACAGACCCAGGCTTCGACAGAGCTGCAGGAGTTGCTTTCCATTTGCATTTGTCTGTTTGTCGTAATTATTCCTGTGTGAATGAAAAGGAAGATCAAAATGGTTATTCCCAAATATGTAATTATTCCCCTGAGTACTGATAAAGTCTGGTTCTTCACCAGTTCTTGAGTTGAGATCACCACAGATCAACACATTCCCCTGGGCCTGGAAATGGTTAATCTCCCTCTCTATGTTGGAGAAGGTGTCCTCTTTGAAGTACGGGGATTCTATAGGGGGGATATAGATTGCGCAAATGAAAACATTTTGCATGCTAGAAATGATGTCTTTCTTAATCTTGAGCCATAAATGATTGTCGCCCTTTTTTATAAATTCAATGTAATTCCTAAGCTCTGCTTTAAACCAAATCAGTATGCCTCCAGAGTCTCTGCCCTGGGTTACTCCTGGCAGTTTATTGGAGGGAACCACCAGCTCTGTGTACCCAGGGGGACAACCAGTGGACCCTTCTCCTCTACACCAGGTTTCTTGCAAAATGATAATGTCTAGATCTTTGATTTCATCGAAGAACTCTGAGGTCCTGCTCTTCAAACCAAACACAGAAGAGCGTAGGCCTTGGATATTCCAGGTTGAGATGCACGAGGATTTCATGTTAAGATTGGTCTTTTACTGTCATAGGTGTGTGTGTGAGTGAATGTGTGTGTTTGTCATGTTAAATGAGGAAAAAAGAACATTTCAAGTGTCTATAAATACTGAGAATATATGACTGTCACTCTTTCTAACAATCGTACCCTTTTTTTTTCTTTTTTTTTTCAGGTGTGAAATGGGCTAGTCATTATACTTCCTGTTCCATAAGGCGGGAGCAGATGATGCTGAGCATCTGCTGTATGTCTCTCAATGGATTGTCTCTGCCTGTAGTATTACTTACATCCTGAGCATATCTCAATCTGCCGGGCTGGAGTTCTTGCTGCTGGGGTGGTCCTGCTCTCCTGGAGGGCAGGAGTGGTGCAGGTCCGACAGTGGTGCTGTGCTCTGATGGCGTGTACGTGGGGATCCTCTCTGGTCTTGGTTGGGGTGGTGGTGGTCTCTGTAGTGGTCCTGGGCTGTACCTCGCTGGTCTCTGACGGCCGGGGGGTGTCCTTTTCCTCTTGGAGTCTGGGTGTGGTCACGGTTAAGAGCGACGTCCTTCAGGGCCTTAGCAAAGACAGGCACTAGCTCCTTGTAAAGATGGATGTGGTCGTAAAGGCATTCCACATCGAGGGTGGGATGTTGGGCCAGGTACACGTTTTGTTTTAATGCACAGTCTCGTGCTATGCTGGCATTTACCTTGTGGATTGTTTTGTGGTGAAAGTCTTTTCTCTGCAACAGTGTGGAAACAGTGATCCTTGTGTTTGGGAAGGTGGTGCTTGCATTCTCAATCACTGTTCGGAGCGTCGTTGCCACCCTCTCCTGCTGGGCCATTAGGTCATTAGTGCCGGTGTGTATTATGATGTGTTGGGGGGAGCCTAAGTGGCTTGTGGACAGCATTTCCAGGGCTTTGCCTGATGTTGGGCACCAGAGCTTGGCTACTTTATGTTTAGGGAAGAGCTTTTTCTCCTGGAGGAATTTCCCATTTGAGTCTATTAGTATTACGATGTCAGCCTTGTTGGTGTTTGCTGGCTGGTGACTCTCGCCTGGACTCACAGGTTGTGTGTTCGACTGGGGGGGTTGTGTATGGTGTGTGCGCTCTTCTTGTGGGATGGAGGCTGGGGGGCTCGGCTGTGATTCCGAAGTGGGGGGGCAGACTGGGCTTCAGTGTGCTGGTTGGTCTGTGTGGCACTCCCTGCAGTGTGGGTCTGCTGCTGTTGCTCAGTGAAAGAGTGCAGCTGCTCAGTGAGGCTCTGCACTGTCCTGTATCTGGCCTCTAGCTGCTGGGCCAATGTAGCTATCTCTCCCCTGTGGCTCTTCCTGTCCTTCTGCAGCTCTCTCACCTGCTCCCTAAGTAAAGTCAGCTCTCTCCTGTAGCTCTCCCTCTCTTGTTTTTGTTCTTGCTTTAGTGCTGAGGTGCTGTTCTCCTGAGTAAGGACAGTCTCTCTGAGCTGAACCAGCTCTATCTCCAGCTGGGTGATGTGCTCCTTTAATTGTACCAGGGATCTGTGGGGCCCCAGGTGTGTGCCTGTTCAGAACTGGGGGGCTCACGGACCTCCTGGCTAGGCTGCTTTACTCCTGGTGAGCTGCAAGTGGTGGGTGGAGTGTGTGTGGCTTTCTCCTTGATAGTTACACTGGGGCTGGTCTCTCCCTTCTCGACTAATCCTCTCAGTGTCTGGAAGGCCATTTCAAAGTCTTTGAGGTTACCTTGCACCATTATTGTCCCATTGGTGTACATGTTGACAGTTGTCACTTCACTATCAACGTCCTCTGATCCCTTATTTTCAGTTTGAACCCATTAGTGGTTTCCTCATGCTGAACACAGGGATAGTGTGTGGTGATTGCTTTCTGCCAAGCAAGAGACTGGTCTGAGTAAAAAATAAGATTACTCATATATACATTTTTGTACAAGTCAGCAAAAAGAGTCTCTGACCTCTCTCTCATCTGCTTTTGCTTGGCCTGTTTTCTTGTACTGTCTTTGATGTCAGGGGGGAACTGAAAGAGGGTGCTCTCAGTGCAGTGGGGGAGGGGAATGTTGTGTCCATCAGTAGTAAGACACAGACTGCAGGAGAACGGTACAACAGGTGTTTACTCAACGTGGCTCACTCTGGAACTGAACTGTACAGATTACTACTCAGTGCTATATACAGGTGTGGTCACTGCCGGTACTACAGTATACATGAGCTGTAAAAAGTAGCTCCCCCCTTAAAGGTATATACATTACAATTCCTCCCCTTTTAGATTAACAGTACCATAACACTCATTTAACAATTAAATATCAAACTAATTACAATTAACACTTTTAACATACAACGTTAGCTGAAAATAGTCCATTTATATATTCAGTCTTTGGGGAGGCTTTCTGATCCTTTCTGGATAGCGCCTTTCCCGAGTGTCTCGCTCTTGGTGCGGAGGCGATTCTGGCACCCTGTCGTCGGTTGGGTCATCAGCTTCCGATGCTGCTGTTTCTCGGGTAGATGCGACCTGTACGTCGGGTTCCTCACCAGGTACGTATGGGCGAGGCATGGGGTTGACTCGTTCCTGTGACTCTAGGATCTGGTCAGCATGGCGTCTCACGATGTTCTCCCCAACGTTCACTGTGTACATTAGTGGGCCCTGCCGTGTGCATATCGTTCCTGGCTGCCATTTTTCTGTTCGGTAGTCGCGGGCCAAGACTGGTTGCCCTACATTGAAGCTCCTTGTTGGCTTCTCATGGATGTGCTGGAATTGCTTACTCTCAACATCTCTTCGTACGTTTGGTCTGAGCAAATCCAGGCGAGATCTTAACCTTCGGTTAAAGAACATCATGGCTGGGGCCTGGTTGGTGACTGCATGTGTTGCATTCCGGTAGGCGAACAGGAAATTGTCCACCTTATGCTGCAGCGGAATGTTGTCATTGTACATAGCCTTTATTGCCTTCTTAAAGGTTTGTACGAACCTCTCAGCCAATCCATTTGTGGCTGGATGATACGGGGCACATGTGTAATGCCTTACCCCATTCTTCTTCGTAAACCTCCGGAACTCTTCGGACACAAACTGTGGTCCGTTATCGGAGCAAATCTGTTCTGGCAAGCCGTTCCTGGCAAAAATGGTCCGTAGGACTGCAATAGTTTTCTCCGTGGTGGTGGAGGACATTTTTGATCACCTCAGGCCATTTCGAGTGCGCATCCACGGCTATTAAAAACATTAAGTCCATGAATGGACCAGCAAAATCAATATGCACCCGTTGCCATGGAGATGAGGGCCACTCCCATGGGTGTAGAGGGGCATGTGGTGGTGCATTTTGGACTTTCTGGCATCCTGAGCAGCTCTTGGTCAGGTCCTCGATTTGTTTATTGATTCCCGGCCACCACACATAAGCCCTGGCAAGGCTTTTCATTTTTACCCCTCCCAGATGACCCTCATGAAGCTCATTGAGCACTCTATCCCTTAACTTGGGTGGAATTACCACTCGGGATCCACACATCAAGGTCCCGCGGTACACTGACAGCTGTTCTCTTCTTGTCGAGAATGCTGGCAACAGTGAGTCGCCATGTGCTGGCCATCCCTTCACCGTCAAATCATATACCCGAGACAGTGTCAGGTCATTTCGGGTCTCCTTTTCTATACGAGCGTTAGTTACCGGTAGGTATTCAACTGTAGCCGAATGAAATATTTCGACAGGATCCACTGCTGGTGCTTCCTCCGCAGTAGGCAGTGGCAGGCGTGATAGCCCATCAGCATTTCCATGCTGTTTTGTGCCCTTATATTCAATCTCATAGTGGTGCGCCCCTAGAAAGAGTGACCATCTTTGTAGTCGTTGCGCAGTCATCACCGGAACGCCCTTCTTCGGATTAAAAATGGAGACAAGAGGCTGGTGGTCAGTCAGCAAGGTGAATTTCTGCCCATGCAGATAGTGATTGAACTTTTTCACTCCCCACACTAGGCTGAGGGCCTCCCTGTCAATCTGGGCGTAGTTATAATGGGGAAAAAAGAAATGGCAGACCAACTAAATAGATATTTTGGTTCTGTCTTCACAAAGGAGGACACAAATAACCTCCCAGAGATGCCAGGGAACATAGGGTCTGATGAAATGGTGGAACTGAAAGAAATCAGTATTTGTAGGGAAATGGTGTTAGGAAAATTGATGGGACTGAAGGCCGATAAATCCCCAGGGCCTGATAATCTACATCCCAGGGTACTTAAGGAAGTGGCCCTAGAAATAGTAGATGCATTGCTGGTCATCTTCCAGAACTCGATAGACTCTGGAACAGTACCCATGGATTGGCGGGTAGCTAATGTTACCCCACTATTCAAAAAAGGTGGTAGAGAAAAGGCGGGGAACTATAGACCGGTAAGCTTGACATCGGTAGTGGGGAAAATGCTAGAGTCCATTATAAAAGATGTAATAGCAGAGCACTTGGAAAGCAGTGACTGGATCGGACAAAGTCAACATGGATTTACCAAAGGTAAATCATGCTTGACTAATCTACTGGAATTTTTTGAGGATGTAACTGGTAAAATAGATAAGGGAGAACCAGTGGATGTGGTGTATTTGGACTTTCAGAAGGCTTTCGATAAGGTCCCGCATAAGAGATTAGCATGCAAAATTAAGGCACATGGGATTGGGGGCAAGGTACTGACTTGGATAGAGAACTGGTTGGCGGACAGAAAGCAAAGAGTTGGAATAAACGGGTCATTTTCCGAGTGGCAGGCAGTGACTAGTGGGGTACCGCAAGGATTGGTCCTAGGACCCCAGCTGTTCACAATATATATTAATGATCTGCTCGAGGGAATTGGATGTAATATCTCCAAATTTGCAGACGACACAAAGCTGGGTGGGAGGGTATGTTGTGAGGAGGATGTCGTGAAACTCCAGCACGATTTGGACAGGTTGGGTGATTGGGCAGAAACATGGCAAATGCACTATAATGTGGATAAATGTGAGGTTATCCACTTTGGTGGCAAAAACAGGAAGGCAGATTATTATTTGAATGGTAATAGATTGGGAGAAGGGGAAGTGCAAAGAGACCTGGGTGTTCTTGTACACCAGTCGCTGAAGGTAAGCATGCAGGTGTAGCAGGCGGTTAAGAAGGCAAATGGTCTGTTGGCCTTCGTAGCAAGAGGGTTCGAGTACAAGAACAAGGATGTCTTGCTGCAGTTGTACAGGGCCTTGGTGAGACCACACCTTGAGTATTGTGTGCAGTTTTGATCGCCTTACCTGAGGAAGGACGTTCTTGCCATGGAAGGAGTGCAGCGAAGATTCACCAGGCTGATACCTGGGATGGCAGGAATGACGTATGAGGAGAGATTGTGTCGATTGGGCTTATACTCACTGGAGTTTAGAAGATTGAGAGGGGATCTCATCGAAACCTATAAAATTCTGTCAGGCCTGGACAGACTAGATGCAGGAAGGATGTTTCTGATGGCCGGGGAGTCCAGAACCAGGGGTCATAGTCTAAGGATAAGGGGTAAGCCATTTAGGACTGAAATGAGGAGGAATTTCTTCACCCAGAGAGTGGTGAACCTGTGGAATTCTCTGCCACAGAGGGCGGTGGAGGCCAGTTCATTAAGTATATTCAAGAAGGAGTTGGATATATTTCTGAAGGCTAAAGGGATCAAGGGATATGGGGAGAAGGCAGGGACCGGGTACTGAGTTTGGATGATCAGCCATGATCTCATTGAATGGCGGAGCAGGCTCGAAGGGCCGAATGGCCTACTCCTGCTCCTATCTTCTATATTTCTATGTTTCTATGAGGTTAGTGATCGTGACGCAAAGGCTATTGGCCTCTCTGAGCCGTCCGAGAATTTGTGCGACAGCACCGCTCCAATGCCGTAGGGTGACGCATCACACGCCAACCGAATTGGTAGTGCTGGGTTGAAATGGGCCAATACCTCTTTCGATGTGATTAGTGTTTTGCTCTTCTGGAAAGCTCGTTTACATTCGTCACTCCACTTCCATGGCACTCCAGTTTGCAGTAGGGTGTTCAGTGGTGTCGTATTGTAGACAAATTTGGCAAGAACTTATGGTAGTAGTTTACCAGCCCGAGGAACGACCTCAGTTGTGACACGTTTTCCCGTGCTGGAGCCTTGACTACTGTAGTGTCCACGCCTTAATAATACACGGACTGCAGGAGAACAATAAAACAGGTATTTACTGAACAGAGGGTAACTTAAGACTGAAGTACAGAAGCCTGCTATGGCTTTATATACAGGGGTGGTCACTGCCGGTACTGCAGTATAGAATCAGTTCTTCTCTTAAAGGTACATACACAACAATTCCTCCCCTTTTAGATAAACAGTACATAACATTCATTTAACAACTAAATAATAACTAATTACAATTACAATTTTCTCTGTACTATATACATCAACTGAAATAATCATTTATAAGTTCAGTCTTTGAGGAGGCTTCCTGATCCTATCTGGATAGCGCCTTTCTCGAGTATCCTGTTCTTGCGGCGGAGTTGATTCTGGCTCATTGTCATTGGTTGGTTCTTCAGCTTCCAATACCACTGCTTCTGAGGTAGACGCAATCTGTACTTCGGGTTCATTACCAGGTGCACCTCCTCGTGGTATGGGTTTGGCTTGTTCCTATGACTCTAGAATCTGGTCAGCATGGCATCTCACGATGCTCTCTCCAACGTCCACTGTGTACATTAGTGGTCCCTGCTGTGTGCATATCGTTCCTGGCTGCCATTTTTCTGTTTGGTAGTCGTGGGCCAAGACTGGTTGCCCTATCTTGAAGCTCCTGGTTGGCTTCTCATTTATGTGCTGGAATTCCTTATCCTCAACATCTCATCTTATGTTTGGTTTGAGCAAATCCAGGCGACATCTTAGCCTTCGGTTGAAGAACATTATGGCTGGAGCTTGGTTGGTGACTGCATGTGTCGCATTCCGGTAAGCAAACAAGAAATTATCCACCTTGTGTTGTAGTGGTATGTCGTCGTTATACATTGCCTTTATTGCCTTTTTAAAGGTCTGAACAAACCTCTCAGCCAATCCATTTGTGGCTGGATGATATGGGGCAGATGTGTAATGTTTCATCCCATTATTCCTCAGAAACCTCCGGAAATCCTCAGACACAAACTGTGGCCCATTGTCGGAGCAAATCTGTTCTGGCAAGGCACTCCTGGCGAAGATGGTCCGTAGGACTGCAATAGTTTTCTCCGTGGTGGTGGAGGACATTTTGATGACCTCTGGCCATTTCGAATGGGCGTCCACAGCGATTAGGAACATTGAGTCCATAAATGGACCAGCAAAATCAATGTGTACCCGTTGCCATGGAGATGAGGGCCACTCCCATGGATGTAGCGGGGCCTGTGGTGGAGCGTTTTGGACCTTCTGGCATCCTCTGCATCTCTTGGTCATTCCCTCGATTTCTTTATCGATTCCCGGCCACCACACAAACGCCCTGGCTAGGCTCTTCATTTTTACCCCTCCCAGATAACCCTCATGAAGCTCATTGAGCACGCTATCTCTCAACTTGGGTGGAATTACCACTCGGGATCCACACATCAAGGTCCCCCAGCACACTGACAGCTGTTCTCTCCTTGGCGAGAATGCTGGCAACAGTGAGTCGCCATGTGCTGGCCATCCCTTCACCGTCAAATCATAGACCCGAGAGAGTGTCGGGTCATTTCGGGTTTCCTTTTCTATACTTGAGTTTGTAACAGGTAAACATTCGACTATGGTCGCATGGAATACCTCAACAGGGTCCACTGCAGGTGCTTCCCCTACCGTAGGCAACAGTAGGCGCGACAGCCCATCAGCGTTTCCATGCTGTTTCGTACCCTTGTACTCTATGTCGTACTGATGTGCCCCGAGAAAAAGTGACCATCTTTGCAGCCGTTGCGCCGTCATCACCGGAACGCCCTTCTTCGGCTTAAAAATGGAGACCAGGGGCTGATGATCAGTCAGTAGGGTGAATTTCTGCCCGTGCAGATAGTGATTGAACTTCTTCACCCCCCACACCAGGCTGAGGGCCTCCCTGTCAATCTGGGCGTAGTTACGCTCGGCTGAGGTTAACGAGCGCGACGCAAAGGCTATTGGCCTCTCTGAACCGTCAAGGAATTTGTGTGACAGCGCCGCTCTGATGCCGTAGGGAGACGCATCACATGCTAACCGAATCGGTAGTGTTGGATCGCAGTGGGCCAATACTTCTTTTGAAGTGATTAGGCATTTACATTTCTGAAAGGCACGCTTACACTCATCACTCCATTTCCATGTTACTCCAGTTTGCAGCAGGGCATTCAGTGGGTGCAGAATTGTAGATAAATTCGGCAAGAACTTATGGTAGTAGTTCACCAACCCGAGGAACGACCTCAGTTGCGACACTTGAGCCTTGACTACAGCCTCAATCTTCTCCGGCGACTTATGCAACCCTTCCTTATCAATCATGTGGCCACAATACGAGATTTGTCTCCTGAAGAACTCGCATTTGGGACGGTTGGCTCGTAGTGCATATTCCTGTAATCTAGTGAGCACCTGCTCCAGGTTGGCAAGGTGTTCACTGTCATTTTCGCCCGTAACCAGGATGTCGTCCAAATAACACTGGGTCCCCGGGATCCCTTGCAGGACTTGTTCCATCACCCTCTGCCAAATAGCCGGGGCTGATACTACCCCGAATACCAGTCGATTGTACTGGTAAAGGCCTTTGTGAGTGTTTATCGTGAGGTATTTCCTAGATGCTTCTTCCACCTCCATTTGTAGATACGCTTGGGCCAGATCAATCTTTGTAAAGCGTTTCCCTCCAGATAGTGAGGCGAAAATATCTTCTATCCGTGGAAGTGGATATTGTACTGTGTGCAGGACTGGGTTCACAGTTACCTTGAAGCCCCCACAGATGCGAAACTTCTTCAGCTCCCCAGGCGTGCTGCTCAATGATTTCTTCATTACAGGAACGATGGGTGTGGCCCACTCGCTCCAGTCCACCTTGGACAGCACACCCGAACGTTCCAGACTCTCCAGCTTGGCTTCAATGGCTGGGCGGATCGCGTAAGGTACCGGTCTGGCCTTAAAAAATTTTGGGTTTGCGTTATCTTCGATTTTTATCATTGCCGTTACTCCTTTTAGAGTCCCAAGTCCTTGTTGGAACACCTCTTTCGCGTCAGTTAGAATTTTTGATAGTCGTCCAGGTGTGACGTCATCATCCTTTTTGTCAGTCACAGTTAGCGCCTGAATGGAATGCCAATCCAATTGTATTTTTCGGATCCATTCACGTCCCAATAATGGTGGTCCTCCATCTTGTAGTATATATAGATACGGTTTCTGTGTTTCCTTGCCGTTGTATTCAACTGGCACCCTTATATTTCCTCTGGGGTAGACTTTTTGCCCCGTGTATGTCTTCAATACAATGGACGTGTCCTTCAAGGGTATGTGTGAGAATAGCCGCTCATAGTCTCGTCGATTCATGACAGTTAGGGCTGATCCTATGTCCAATTCCATCTTTACTGGGGACCCTGCTATTATGAGGGTGACCCAAATGGTTCGGTGATCCTCCTTTGCGATCACGTTGTGTAACTTTAGACAACTTCATCTCCTGCTCCCGGAGTCCTTATCACTCTCCTGATCTTCTGAACTACTGTCTGTCAATTTCTTTACTTTCTTGTACTTTTCTGTAGTAGTTCTTGTAGTGTTGGTTTTCTTTCCCGACCTGCAGACTCTTGCTATGTGTCCCATTTTCCCACATTGCCTGCATACTTTGTCCTTAAACCAGCAGTCCTTCTGATCATGGGTTGTTCTGCCGCGGCGATAGCACTTTTCTGCTCCATACGCCATTTCGTTAGCGCTGTATTCTTGTGGTTTCTGTTGTATTTCCGCAGCTCCCCGTGCTGCTGCTTCGTAGGATACTGCCACGCTGAAAGCCTGTTCTAGCGTCAGGTCCTTTTCCGAAAGTAGTCGTTTCTGGGTTCCTTCACTCTGGAGCCCGCAGACAAACTTATCCCGTAAGGTGTCTGCCAGTCCTGCTCTGAACTGGCAGTGCTTCGATAACTTGCGTAGTTCCGTAAGATAGTCAGCATTGCTCTCATCTTTGTGCTGGTTTCTTTTATGGAACTTGAATCTTTCTGCTATCAGCAGCGGTGTAGGGTTTAGGTGTTCCTGTAAGATATTAACAATCTCCTCAAAATTTTTCTCCATTGGTTTAGCTGGGGTAATTAAATTCCGCAATAGGCCGTACATTCTCGCGCCCATCAAATTTAATAATACCGACGCCTTCTTTCCATCGGCCACCTCATTTGCCTTGCAGTACACTTCAATTCTTTCCACATACGTGGTCCAGTCTTCTACCTCGTTGTCGAAAGCAGTGATACTGCCACTTTTCGGCATCTTGGGTGATTTAAAATGGCGCCTCCCGCACTTTTTCTTCTTCACCAATGGATTAAAATGGCGCCTCCCGCGTTTTTCCTTCTTCCCGAATGGAATAAAATGGCGCCTCCCACGCTTTTCCTTCTTCCCCTTGCTGCCACGCTGCTCCTAGCGTTCTACAGGGTAATGGCGGCGACCCACGGCTTCGGCGCATCTCACTTTTCCTTCCCCTTGTTTTATTTTCGCTACGCTGCCCGGTTCTTGAGCACCGACCGTGCCCTGTGCGCTCCACCCTCTCTCTCTCTCTTTTCCTCCCAACGACGCTGCATGGCCCCTTTGCAGAGCCGCTCGATCGAGCTCGAGCCCACCGCAGTCCGGAAGGGTCAGCGCACTACCTGCTACCAGCACGATTTGCTGGAACCTCCTTGACTGGGGAGCCAAGCCCAGCTCTCCACAGCCTCTCCTGCAACTCTCCAAACTCCGAGGGATCCTTGGGCGGTTGCCCGCGGTCGACGCCCGTTGCTCTGACTTTGACCTCCAAGAAGCTTCTTCTCAGGGAAAGATCCCCGTGAGGTGATGCAGTACTGCAGGTGAGTTTGAACCTGTTCGTCGCCACTGTAGTGTCCGCGCCTTAATATTACACGGACTGCAGGAGAACAATAAAACAGGTATTTACAGAACAGAGGGTAACTTAAGACTGAAGTACAGAAGCCTGCTATGGCTTTATATACAGGGGTGGTCACTGCCGGTACTGCAGTATAGAATCAGTTCTTCTCTTAAAGGTACATACACAACAACTACTGCCTCAATCTTTTCTGGGGACTTATGTAACCCCTCTTTATCGATAACGTGGCCACAATACGAGATCTGTTTTTTAAAAAACTCGCATTTGGGGCGGTTAGCTCGGAGCCCATATTCCTTCAATCTAGTGAGCACCTGCTCCAGGTTGGCGAGGTGATCACTGTCATTTTCGCCTGTAACCAGGATGTCGTCCAAATAACACTGGGTCCCTGGGATCCCTTGCAGGACTTGTTTCATTGCCCTTTGCCAAATAGCCGGAGCTGATGCTACCCCGAATACCAGCCAGTTGTATTGGTAGAGACCTTTATGGGTGTTGATTGTGAGGTATTTTTTTGTTGCTTCTTCTACCTCCATTTGCAGATACGCCTGGGCCAGATCAATCTTAGTGAAGCATTTCCCTCCAGATAGCGAGGCGAAAATATCTTCAGGATTAAAGAGCAGGACCTCAAAGGTTGTAATCTCTGGATTACTCCCGGTGCCACGTGCTAGTGGGTATAGCAATAGGAAGATAGAACAGATGAATGCGTGGCTAAAGGGATGGTGCAGGGGGGAGGGCTTTAGTTTCCTGGATCACTGGGTCTGCTTCTGGGAAAGGTGGGACTTGTACAAGTCGGACGGTTTACACCTGAACCAGAGGGGAACCAATATCCTTGCGGGGAGGTTTGCTAGCACTGCTGGGGGGGGTTTAAACTAACTTGGCAGGGGGATGGGGTACAGAGTGGAGCTATAGTAGGGGGTGATTTACAGCCAAATACAGAGGAAAAAACAAGTCAGCTGGGAAGGCAGAGCAAATATGTGAAGGCAAAAGGGAATATGGCAGGGCTGGAAGGCATTTATTTTAATGCAAGGAGTCTTGCAAATAAGGTGGATGAACTGAAGTTGTTGTTGAGCACATGGGAGTACGATATTGTTGCTATCACGGAGACATGGTTGAGGGAGGGTCAGGACTGGCAGCTCAATATTCCGGGGTATAGAATCTTCAGGCGAGACAGAGGGGGGTGTAAAAGGAGAGGGGGTGTTGCAATATTAATTAAGGAGTCAATTACTGCTGTAAGGAGGGATGATATATTAGCGGGTTCCTCTAATGAGGCCTTATGGGTAGAACTTAAAAACAAAAAGGGGGCAAGCACTTTGCTGGGAGTGTACTATAGGCCCCCAAACAGTCAGGGGGAGATAGAGGAACAGATATGTAGGCAAATCTCAGAGAAGTGTGAAAATAATAGGGTAATAATAGTGAGGGATTTCAACTTCCCCAATATAAATTGGGACAGTCAGAGTGTGAAAGGCTTAGAGGGTGCAGAATTCTTAAAGTGCATCCAGGAGAGCTTTTTGAGCCAACATGTAGAAAGTCCTACAAGAGAGGGGGCGGTACTGGACCTAGTTCTGGGGAATGTAGCCGGGCAAGTGGTGGAAGTATCAGTAGGAGAGCATTTTGGCGACAGTGACCATAATTCGGTGAGATTTAAGGTGGTCATGGAAAAAGACAAAGACGGCCCGGAAATAAGGGTTCTAAATTGGGGGAAGGCCGATTTTAATATGATAAGGCAGGATCTGGCCAAAGTGGACTGGGAGCAGCTGCTTATAGGAAAATCCACATCAAAACAGTGGGAGACTTTCAGAAGGGAAATTCAGGAGGGAAATAGAGAGAGCACAACGCCAACATGTTCCTGTAAAGGTCAAGGGTGGGACCAACAAGCAAAGGGAACCTTGGATGACAAGGGATATACAAAAATGCATTAGAAATAAAAGGGGGGCTTTTGGCAGTTACAAAAGACTAAAGACGGAAGAAGCCCTAGAGGAGTATAAAAAGTGCAGGGGCATACTTAAAAAAGAAATTAGGAGGGTGAGGAGGGGCCATGAAATAACACTGGCGAGCAAAATAAAGGAAAATCCTAAGATGTTTTATAAGTATATTAAGGGCAAGAGGATAACCAGGGAAAGGGTAGGGCCCATTAGGGACCAAAGTGGCAATCTGTGTGTAGAGCCAGATGATGTAGGCGGGGTTTTAAATGAATTTTTTGCATCTGTGTTCACTATGGAGAAAGACGATGCGGACATAGAAATCGGGCAAGGGGACTGTGACATACTTGAACATATTAGCATCGAGAGGGAGGAGGTGCTAGCGGTTTTAGCAGGCCAAAAAGTGGATAAATCCCCAGGCCCGGACGAAATGTATCCCAGGCTGCTGTGGGAGGCAAAGGAGGAGATTGCAGGGGCTCTGACACAAATTTTCAGAACCTCTCTGGCCACAGGGGATGTACCAGAGGACTGGAGAACAGCTAATGTAGTACCATTATACAAGAAGGGTAGCAGGGATAAACCAGGGAATTACAGGCCAGTGAGCCTAACATCTGTGGTAGGGAAATTATTGGAAAAAATTCTGAGGGACAAAATTAGTCTCCACTTGGAGAGGCAAGGATTAATCGGGGATAGTCAGCATGACTTTGTCAAGGGTAAGTCATGTCTGACAAATCTGATTGAATTTTTCGAGGGGTTGACTAGTGGGGTGGATGAGGGAAATGCTGTGGATGTGGTTTACATGGACTTCAGTAAAGCTTTAGACAAAGTCCTGCATAGGAGACTGGTCAAGAAGGTAAGAGCCCATGGGATCCAGGGTGCCTTGGCGCGTTGGATCCTAAACTGGCTGAGTGGCAGGAGGCAGAGGGTGATGGTCGAAGGTTGCTTTTGTGACTGGAAGCCTGTGTCCAGTGGGGTACCTCAGGGATCGGTGCTGGGTCCCTTGTTGTTTGTGATCTACATAAATGATTTGGATGAGAATGTGAAAGGTATGATCAGTAAGTTCGCAGATGACACGAAAATTGGTGGGGTGGTAAATTGCGAGGAGGAAAGCCTCAGGCTACAGGAAGATATAAACGGGTTGGTCAGATGGGCGGAAAAGTGGCAAATGGAATTTAACCCTGAAAAGTGCGAGGTGATGCATTTTGGACGGACAAATAAGGCAAGGGAATACACAATGAGTGGTAGGACCCTAGGAAGTACAGAGGGTCAGAGGGACCTTGGTGTACATGTACATAGATCCCTGAAGGCAGCGGAACAGGTAGATAAGGTGGTTAAAAAGGCATATGGGATACTTGCCTTCATTAGCCGAGGCATAGAATATAAGAGCAGGGAGGTTATGATGGAGCTGTACAAAACGCTGGTGAGGCCACAGCTGGAGTACTGTGTGCAGTTCTGGTCACCTCACTATAGGAAGGATGTGATTGCTTTGGAGAGGGTGCAGAGAAGATTCACCAGGATGTTACCTGTGATGGAGCGCCTCAGCTATGAAGAAAGACTAAACAGGCTGGGATTGTTTTCCTTGGAGCAAAGAAGGCTGAGGGGGGACCTGATTGAGGTGTACAAAATGATGAGGGGCATAGATAGGGTAGACAAAGAGGAACTTTTCCCCTTAGTAGGGGGGTCAATAACAAGGGGGCATAGATTCAGGGTAAGGGGCAGGAGATTTAGAGGGGATTTGAGGAGGAACCTTTTCACCCAGAGGGTGGTTGGAATGTGGAACTCAATGCCTAAAAGGGTGGTAGAGGCAGGAACCCTCACAACATTCAAGAAGCATTTGGATGAGCACTTGAAATGCCATTGCATACAAGGCTATGGACCAAATGCTGGAAAATGGGATTAGACTGGACAGGGATGGATGGGCGGCGCAGACACGATGGGCCGAAGGGCCTCTTTCTGTGCTGTAAAACTCTATGACTCTATGACTCAATCCGTGGAAGTGGATATTGCACGGTGTGAAGGACTGGGTTCACTGTTACCTTAAAGTCCCCACAGATGCGAACCTTCCTTGGTTCCCCAGGCGCGCTGCTCAACGACTTTTTCATCACAGGGACGATGGGTGTAGCCCACTCGCTCCAGTCTACCTTGGACAGTACTCCTGAACGTTCCAAACTCTCCAGCTCTGCTTCGACAGCTGGGCGGATCGCATAAGGTACCGGTCTGGGCTTAAAAAATTTTGGGCTTGCGTTTTCTTCGATTTTAATTGTTGCTGTCATGCCTTTTAGTGTTCCGAGTCCTTGCTGGAACACTTCTTGCGCGTCGGTTAGGATCTTTGACAGTCGCCCAGGTGTGACGTCGTCATCCTTTTTGGTAGCCACAGTCAGTGCTTGTATGGAATGCCAATCCAGCTGTATTTTTCCGGATCCATTCACATCCCAGCAATGGTGGTCCTCCATCTTGCAATACATACAGGTCTAGTTTTGGTGTTTCCTTACCGTGATATATAACGGTCACCCTTATTTTTCCTTTGGGGTAGACTTTTTGCCCCGTGTACGTCTTCAAAATAATTTTTGTGTCTCTCAAGGGTATGTGTGAGAATAGCCGCTCGTACTCCCGTCGGTTTATGACTGTTAGGGCTGATCCTGTGTCCAATTCCATTTTTACCTGGACTTCTGCTATCTTGAGAGTGACCCAATTGGTTCGGTGATCCTCCGTTTTGATCACATTATGTAGTTTCAGACAACTCAGCTCCCTGCTTTCGGAGTCGGTATCACTCTTTTGTTCGTCTGAAGTATTCTCCGTCACCTTATGTACCTTCTTGTACTTTTCTTTTGGAGATTTCTTATTGCTGGTTTTCTTTCCCGACCTGCAGACTCGTGCTATGTGTCCTACTTTTCCACACTTTGTCTTTGAACCAGCAATCATTGTGGTCGTGTGTTGTTCTGCCGCAGCGATAGCACTTCTCTGTTCTGTATGACATTTCGTTTGTGCCATATTCTTGCGGTCTCTGTTGTATCTCTGCAACGCCCCGTGCTGCTGCTTCATATGATACCACAATGCTGAAAGCCTTGTCCAGCGTAAGGTCCTTTTCAGATAAAAGCCGTTTCTGGGTTCCTTCACTTTGAAGCCCACGCACAAACTTGTCCCTTAAGGTATCTGCCAGTCCCGTTCCAAATGGCAGTGTTTCAATAGTTTGTGCAATTCTGTTAAATATTCAGCATTGCTTTCATCCTTATGCTGGTTCCATTTGTGAAACTTGAATCTTTCTGCTATCAGCAGCGGTGTGGGGTTTAAATGTTCCTGTAGTATTGTCACTATGTCTCCAAAACTCTTTTCCACTGGCTTCGCTGGGGTTACTAGATTTCGTAATAAGCCATACGTCTTTGCACCCATTAAATTTAACAATACCGGCGCTTTCTTGTCATCTGACACTTCATTTGCCTTGCAGTATACCTCTATTCGTTCGACATATGTAGTCCAATCTTCGACTTCATTGTCAAATGCGGTGATACTGCCACTCTTCGGCATTTTGGGTGTGGTTTAAAATGGCTTAAAATGGCATCTCCCGCGCTTTCCTTCCTCCCCCGCTGCTGCCAACGCCGCTCTCGGCGGTTCTCGTGGCAATGGCGGCGCCCTGTAGGTTTCGTGCGCTTCTCCTGCGCTGCTGCCAACGTCGCTCTCGGCGGTCCTCATGGCAATGGCGGCGCCTCGCGGGTTTCTGCGTGTCTCTCTCCCTCTCCTCGACGCTGCTCGGCCCCTGAACACCGGCTGCGTCCTGTGCGCTCTGCCCTCTCTCTCTCCCGTTGACGCTGCTCGGCCCTTTGCTGTGCCGCTCGGTCAGGCTCTAGGCCACCGCTGTCCGGGAAGGGTCTGCGCACTACCTGTTGCCAGCCCGTTTCACTGGACCACCGCGACTGGAAAGCCAAGCCTGGCTCTCAACAGCCCCCCCCCCGCAATTCTCGAGTCTCTGCTGGATGACTGGGCGGTTGCCCGTGGTCGACGCCCGTGTCTCTGGCCTTGACCTCCAATCTACTGGTCTCCAGGAACGAATCCCTGGGAGGTGATGCAGAGTTGCAGATAGGATCGAATTTGCCTCGTCGCCAATGTCCGTCAGTAGTAAGACACAGGCTGCAGGAGAACGGTACAACAGGTGTTTACTCAACGTGGCTCACTCTGGAACTGAACTGTACAGATTACTACTCAGTGCTATATACAGGTGTGGTCACTGCCAGTACTACAGTATACATGAGCTGTAAAAAGTAGTTCCCCCCTTAAAGGTATATACATTACAGGGAATACTGTTTGCTGACATTTGAAATTGGAGGAGAAAACCCCTATCTTTCTCCCTCTCTCTCCCCCCTCTCTCCCTCTATCTTTCTCCCTCTCTCTCTCTCCCTCTATCTTTCTCCCTCTCTCTCTCCCTCTATCTTTCTCCCTCTCTCTCTCTGCCCCCTCACCTTCTCTCTTTCTCCCTCTCTCTCCCCCCTCTATCTTTCTCCCTCTCTCCCCCTCTATCTTTCTCCCTCTCTCTCCCTCCTCTATCTTTCTCCCTCTCTCCCCTGCTCCCTCCCCCTCTCTCTCTCCCCTCTCTCACTCTATCTTTCTCCCTCTCTCTCTCTCCCTCTATCTTTCTCCCTCTGTCTCTCTCTCCCCCTCTCTCCCTCTAGCTTTCTCCCTTTCTATCCCCCTCTCTCTTTCTCCCTCTCTCTCTTGCCCTCTATCTTACTCCCCCTCTCTCTCTCCCCTCACTCTTTCTCCCTCTCTCTCTCTTTCTCCCTCTCTCTCTCCCCCTCTCTCTTTCGCCATCTCTCTCTCTCCCTCTATCTTTTTCCCCCTCTCTCTCTCCCCCTCTCTCTTCCTCCCCCTCTCCCCTCTCTCCCTCTATCTTTCTCCCTCTCCCTCTCTCTCCCCCACTCTCTCCCTCTATCTTTCTCCCTCTGTCTCCCCCTCTCTCTCCCTCTATCTTTCTCCCTCTCTCTCCCCTCTTTCTTTCTCCCTCTCTCTCCCTCTCTCTCTCTTTCTCCCTCTCTCTCACCCTCTATCTTTCTCCCTCTCTCTCTCGCCCCCTCTCCCCCCTCCCCCCTCTCTCGCCCCTCTCTCTCCCCCCTCTCTCTCTCTCCCTCTCTCTCTCTCTCCCTCCCTCTCTCTCTCTCTCTCTCTCTCCCTCTCTCCGTCTATCTCTCTCCCCCTCTGAATTCAATTCAATTCAATTCAAATCGCTTTATTGGCATGACAAGTTACATCTTATGTTGCCAAAGCATCGAAAAACATTCATGTTTGTACACAAAAATACAGATCTATCCATACAGTGTATAAACAGATATATCCCTGAGTGTATAAATATACATACATTCATATAATTTATATATACTCTTTTCTTATATTTAGTGGTTGTCCCTCTGTTTATGGCAAGCTGTAACATAGTGTGCCGCTAGTGTTACACAATTTCTCTCTTCCCCTAGTAGGTATGGGAGTTTTTGGTCGTCATTCAAATTTCTGAATTCCAGGCATATTTTTGTGAATTTTGGGTAGAAATTCTCCCTTATGCCCTGATATTTTCTACCCCTCTCTCCCTCTATCTTTCTCCCTCTCTCTCTCTGCCCCTCTCACCTTCACTCTTTCTCCCTCTCTCTCCCCCCTGTATCTTTCTCCCTCTCTCTCCCTCTATCTTTCTCCCTCTTGTTATGTATTGTGTGTTCTATTGTGTGTTCTCCTCCCACCTGTGGTGGCGCTGTCACAGGAGATAAATCACAGAATCACAGAATCCCCACAGTGCAGATAGAGGCCATTTTGGCCCATTGAGCCTGCACCGACACATATCCCACCCTATCCCCGTAACCCCACGTATTTAATCCCCTAACACTAAGGGTCAATTTATCATAGCCAAATCAACCTAACCCGCACATCTTTGGACTGTGGGAGGAAACCGGAGCACCCGGAGGAAACCCACGCAGACACAGGGAGAATGTGCAAACTCCACACAGACAGTCGCCCGAGGCCAGATTTGAACCCGGGTCCCTGGCGCTGTGAGGCAACAGTGCTAACCACTATGCCACCGTGCCCCCCTTGGGTGTTCTCTGTTAAGTTTAGCTCTCTTTTTTCGGAACTTTCCAGAACTTCCTTTCCTTCCAATAAAGCACTTCATGTTTGAATCTCTGAGTTCTGAGTCCTAAATTGTGTCCAGGTAGAAAGGTACCGACACAACAAGTGGCAACGAGGAGCGGATGAATCTGCGTACGTTACGGGTGCAGTGAGTAAACAGAAAATTTCATTTGAAACGTGAGATGGCTACTATATTAGGAAACATCGGTGATTTTGATGAAAATGTGGAGCAATGGAGCGCTTATACAGAACGTTTTGACTATTTTGTATTGGCAAATACGGTGGCAAATGAAAAGGTCGTGCATACCTTTTTGAGTGTAATCGGGCCGAAGACATTCAATTTACTTCGCAGCCTCGTGCAACCAGATAAGCCAGGAACTAAAACATATAAGCAACTAGTGGAAATTCTTGGAGCACATTTTTCACCAAAACCTCTGGTTATTGCTGAGAGATTTAGATTTCATAAACGGAATCAAGAGGAGAGGGAATCAGTGACGATGTTTATTGCTGCTTTAAAAAGGTTGTCGGAACACTGCCAGTTCAAGGAGGTGCTGAATGACACCATTAGAGACAGACTTGTGTGTGGTCTGCAAAATGCAGCCACACAGAAGCGCCTTCTTACTAAGGACAACCTTACTCTTGAAAAGGCCACTGAAGTTCGTGTCTCCATGGAGATGGCGGAAAAGGAGGCTCACCGGTTGAGTTCAACAGGGAGAGGTCACAAGGTGTCGTCTGAGCCTAAAGGTGCGCGGAACGGCACATGTTACCGTTGTGGGAAAACGGGCCATCACGCTAATGACTGCTGGTGTATGGAGCTGGAATGCCGAAATTGTGGCAAAAAGGGTCACATTGAACGCGCCTGTAGAGGTAAAAAAAGAACAGACAGAGCTGGGAAGCATGGAAGCAAAATGTCTGTATTTGGACAAAAAACTCAGAGTCCATCAGTGCAGTATGATGGAACAAGCAAAACAGAGGGGAGCGACACCTCTGAGGAGGAAGAGGTGCACATACTGACGGTTGCAGGTGATTTAAATGGCTACTGGGTGTCACCACTGGTGGAGGGACAATCAGTGCGGATGGAGGTGGACACGGCTGTGTCCCTTGTTTCAGACACTGCCTACAACAAAATGCTAAAGCATCTTACCCTTCAGCCAACAAACATTGTGCTAAAGACGTATACTGGCGAACCTGTGGCCATGAGAGGCGTCATTGAGGTGACAGTTAAATTGAACGGACAGACTGCAAAACTGCCACTATATGTGGTAAAGGGAAATTACCCATCGCTACTGGGACATGCGTGGCTAGAGAAAATCACGCTGGACTGGCCTGCAGTCCGCATGATGTCAAAAGGGGAGTCAGGCCTGACTGCAGTGTTAAACAAACATGCAGAACTCTTCAATGGGGAACTTGGGAGCATGAAAAAGATCAGCGTGAGACTGGACATTAAACCTGACAGCAAGCCGAAGTTTCACAAAGCCTGACCTGTACCCTATGCAATAAGGCCAAAAGTTGAGGCTAACTTGGAGGCCTTAGTCGAGAATGGAGTCCTGGAGCCTGTGAGCGTGAACAAATGGGCCACACCCATTGTTCCTGTCCTGAAAAAGGATGGATCTGTTCGAATCTGCGGGGATTTTAAAGTGACTATTAACCCGGTGCTGTCTGCGGAACAGTACCCTCTTCCCCTCATTGATGATCTTTTTACGGGCCTGGCCGGAGGGCAAAAGTTCAGCAAAATAGACTTATGCCAGGCTTATCTACAAATGCATGTCGATGACAAATCAAAGGAGCTGCTGACAATTGTGACACACAAGGGGCTATGCAGGTACTGCCGCCTTCCGTTTGGAATTACGTCGGCCCCTGCTCTATTCCAAAGGGCAATGGATCAGATTTTGAGTGGACTGCCAGGAGTCCAGTGCTACCTGGACGACATCCTTGTCACTGGGACAAATGAGGAGGATCATCTTCTGAACTTGGATGCGACACTACAACGACTGAAAGAGTACGGACTCAGAGTTCGTAAAGACAAATGTGAATTCTTTCAGTCTTCAGTTGAGTACCTGGGGCATGTGATTGACGCTACTGGCCTGCATAAGGCGCCGTCAAAGGTCAAGGCGATCGTGGAGGCCCCAGCACCCCAGAATGTGAGCCAGTTACGTTCATTTCTGGGGCTACTTAACTACTATGGGAAGTTTATTCCAGACTTAGCAACATTGCTGAAGCCGTTACATCAGTTGCTATGTCAAGGCAAAACATAGAAATGGACTGAACTGTGCAACGAAGCTTTCGCCCAAGCAAAGAAAGCATTGCTGAAATCGGAGGTCCTGACACACTTCGACCCAAAGCTACCCGTGCAGCTAGCATGTGATGCATCACCATATGGTGTGGGAGCAGTCATATCCCACATCATGCCTTCGGGTGAAGAGAAACCTATCACCTTCGCATCATGCACCTTGAACAAGGCCGCGAGTAACTATGCGCAGATCGAGCACGAGGCCTTGGGAATCGTTTTTGGAATTCGAAAATTTCATCAGTATCTGTTTGGGAGAAGGTTCACACTCCTGACGGACCACCGTCCATTGACTTCAATCTTCAGGCCCCACACCGGAATTCTGTCTCTCGCTGCAAGCAGGATGCAAAGGTGGGCTTTACTATTGTCAGGACACACATACGACATCAAATATCGCAAATCAGACTTGCACGGCAACGCAGACGGTCTCTCGAGGCTACCCTTGCCTGTTACTCCCCCAGAGCCTCGTCAGATAGACATCTTCTACTTTAAACAAGTGGAGTGAGCACCTGTCACTGCAGTTCAGGTGCGAAGGTACACCCGCAACGATCCAGTCCTGTCTGAGGTAATGGACGATGTCATTCAAGGGAGAGCTATAGGAGATTCTCCTAGTTTGAAACCTTACGTTTCAAAAAGAAATGAGCTCTCCGTCCAGGCAGGTTGTCTTCTTTGGGGACGCTGTGTCATCATTCCGCCACCTCTGAGGGAACCTATACTGCAACAACTTCATACAGGCCACAGTGGGATGGTTCGGATGAAGGAAATGGCAAGAAGCTACTTCTGGTGGCCAGGTCTCGATGGGAATATTGAGGAGAAAGCCAAAACATGTTCCCCATGTCAAAGGGTCCGGAATGTTCCACAGCCGACAACCCTACACCCCTGGGATTGGTCTGCAGAAGTGTGGCAGTGAGTACATGTGGACTTCGCCGGTCCTTTCGAAGAGAAGATGTTTATGGTGGTTGTGGACGCTCATAGCAAGTGGCCGGAGGTCGCTGTGATGAGGTCTACCACGGCAGAGAAAACAATTGAGAAACTTGGTGAGATGTTCAGCCGTTATGGCTCACCGGAACAACTCGTAAGTGACAACGGTCCACAATTTGTATCACAGGAGTTTGCAACATTCCTGCATGTGAATGGTGTCCAACACATCAGGTCTGCGCCCTATCATCCCTCTACTAACGGCCAGGCAGAAAGGTTTGTGCAAACTTTGAAGCACGCCTTGAAGGCATCGCAAGGTCAGGGCTCAATCCACCAACGTCTGAACAGCTTGCTGTTGTCCTACAGGAACGAGCCGCATGCCACAACCAAAACTTCCCCCGTTTCGCTCATGATGAAGAGGCAGTTGCGGACAAGTTTTGACTTACTCAAACCTCCAAGGGCAGAACAGATTGTCCATTGTCAACAACAAGCTCAAGTTGAAAAGAGAGAGAAAAGAGCCAAGGAGAGACGGTTTCACCCTGGAGAGCACGTCCTAGCTCGAAACTACAACACTGGACCGAAATGGGTTCCTGCTACGGTGATCGCGCAGACGGGCCCTGTGTCTTACACGGTTGAGACTGCTGAGGACGTCGTCTGGAGAAGACACACAGATCAACTGTTGCTAGGAGCAGAGACAGCCACAGAGGCTCCAACGGCTGGTTGGCCTGAACTGTTTCCGGATGATACCGCAAACCAGCATCCTTTGCCACAGTTCTCTTCTCCAACACAGGAAGTCAAAGAGACTGTTCCACCTGTGCAAACTCCTGACTTTCAACTGACACAGGCACCTCCTCCATCCAGGCCTGTGTCAATGCCTACTGCTGTGGAAGCAAGCGATGACCGCCGGTATCCTGTCAGAGAGTGGCGGCCTCCAAGACGCTTGGATCTGTAGGCTTAGTGACTTACCCACAAAACTGGGGCAGAATAAACCCCAGGGTAAAGTCAAGGTTTGAGGCAGTCTACCTCTACCCTAGGTTCGTTGAGTGCATTGAAAGTAACTTACCTATTGAGGAATAATGTGGACCTTCCATTTAAGAGGGGAGGAAATGTTATGTATTGTGTGTTCTGTTGTGTGTTCTCCTCCCACCTGTGGTGGCGCTGTCACAGGAGATAAATGGTTGGGTGTTCTCTGTTAAGTTTAGCTCTTTGTTCGGAACTTTCCAGAACTTCCTTTCCTTCCAATAAAGCACTTCATGTTTGAATCTCTGAGTTCTGAGTCCTAAATTGTGTCGAGGTAGAAAGGTACCGACACAACACCTCTCTCCCCCCTCTATCTTTCTCCCTCTCTCCCCCCTCCCTCTCTCCCCTCTCTCCCTCTATCTTTCTCCCTCTCTCTCTCCACCCTCTCCCTCTATCTTTCTCCCTCTGTATCTCTCTCCCCCTCTCTCCCTCTATTTTTCTCCCTCTCTATCCCCCTCTATCTTTCTCCCCTCTCTCTTTCTCCCTCTCTCTCCCCTCTCTCCCTTTATCTTTCTCCCTCTCCCTCTATCTTTCTCTCTCTATTTTTCTCCCTCTCTCTCCCTCTCTCTCTCTCCCATGATCTTTCTCCCTCTCTCTCCCCCTCTCTCCCTCGATCTTTCGCCCTCTCTCTCTCCCCTTCTATTTTTCTCTCTCTCTCTCTCCCCCTCTCTCCCCCTCTCTCTTTCTCCCTCTCTCTCTCTCCCTCTCTCTCTCCACCTCTCTCTTTCTCCCTCTCTCTCTCTCCCTCTATCTTTCTCCCTCTCACTCTCCCCCTCTCTCTCCCTCTATCTTTCTCCCTCTCTCTCTCCCTCTCTCTCCCTCTCTTTCTCCCTCTCTCTCTCTCCCTCTATCTCTCTCCCTCTATCTCTCTCCCTCTATCTCTCTCCCTCTAGCTCTCCCCTCTCTCTCTCTCCCCTCTCTCTCTCTCTCTCCCTCTATCTCTCCCCTCTATCTCTCTCCCCCTCTCTTTCTCCCTCTCTCTCTCCCTCTATCTGTTACCCCCTCTCTCTCTCCCCCTCTCTTTTTCTCCCTCTCTCTCCCATCTCTCTCCCATCTCTCTTTCTCTCTCTCTCTCCCCCTCTCTCTCCCTCTGTCTCCCCCTCTCTCCCCCTTTATCTTTCTCCCTCTCTCTCTCCCTCTCTCTCCCCTCTTTCTTTCTCCCTCTCTCTCCCCCCCTCTCTCTCCCTCTATCTTTCTCCCTCTCTCTCTCCCCCTCTTTCTTTCTCCCTCTCTCTCCCCCCCCTCTCTCTCCCTCTATCTTTCTCCCTCTCTCTCACCCCCTCTATCTTTCTCCCTCTCTCTTCCCCTAACTTTCTCCCTCTCTCTCACCCCCTCTATCTTTCTCCCTCTCTCCCCCTCTCTCCCTCTCTCTCTCCCCCTCTCTCCCCCCTATCTTTCTCCCCCTCTCTCCCCCTCTCTCTTCCCCTCTCTCCCCCTCTCTCTCCCTCTATCATTCTCCCTATCTCTCTCTCCCTCTATCTCTCTCCCTCCTCTCTCCCTCCTCTCTCCCTCTATCTCTCTCCCTCTATCTCCCTCCCCTCTATCTCTCGCCCCTCTATCTCTCTTCCCTCTATCTCTCTCCCTCTATCTCTCCCCCTCTCTCTCCCCCTCTATCTCTCTCCCTCTATCTCTCTCCCCTCTATTCAATTCAATTCAAATTGCTTTATTGGCATGATGACAAGGTACATCTTATGTTGCCAAAGCACGGAAAAACATGTATGATTGAACATGTAAACGCAGATCTAGACATACAGTGTATAGACAGATATATCCCTGTATACATAAATATACACACATATAATATGCATATAATCTTTTCTTCGGTTTAATGGTTGTCCCTCTGCTTATGGCAAGCTATAACACAGTTTGCCGCTAAAGTTACGCAATTTCTCTGTTCCCCTAATAGATATGGGAGTTTTTGGTGGTCATTCAAATTTTTGAATTCAGGGCATATTTTTATGAATTTTGGGTAGAAATTCCCCTTATGTCCTGATAGTTTCCACAAGTTGTGAGGAAGTGCATCTCTGTCTCCACCACTCCCTGACTGCAGTGAGAGCATATCCTGTCCTCTCTTGGCATCCAGGTCTGCCTGTGTCTGCCTTTTTCGATGGCCAGGTTATGCTCACTAAGCCTGTACATTGTCACGGTTTTTCTCAGTTTGCTATCTTTTACCATTGTCAGGTATTCAGCCATGGTGTATTGT
Organism: Somniosus microcephalus; assembly: GCF_052327205.1. Taxonomy (NCBI): domain Eukaryota; kingdom Metazoa; phylum Chordata; class Chondrichthyes; order Squaliformes; family Somniosidae; genus Somniosus; species Somniosus microcephalus. The sequence goes on along the minus strand of NC_141010.1, from coordinate 64,414,635 downwards.
CTGTTTAGGGCCAAATAGCAATCGAGTTTGTTTTGGGTTTTTGTCGTTTCTGTCGAATAGGTCAAATATTTTTCCTTTTGTTTAGTGACAATTGTGTTGGGTTGAATTCTCTGTGCTAGGATGTCACTGTCCTGGGGCTGATTATTATTAGTAGTGTTAATAGTTACTTCACTGAGTCCCAGGACTAGTTGACTGAGGGGACTCTTCTCTATGATCATCTCTTGGCATTTCAGGGCTTCGTAATGATAGCAGTGTGGGTTGGTCATTTTTAGGTGTTTCCAAAATTTGATGGCTGTTTTTTGGATATTAATTAGTAGTGGATATTGGCCTAGTTCTGCCCTGCATGCATTGTTTGCGGTTTTCCTCTGAGTCCGGAGGATACTTTTACAGAATTCTGCATGTAGGATCTCGATGGGGTGTTTGTCCCATTTTGCAAATTCTTGTTGTGATAGCAGACCCCACACCTCACTGCCATAGAGTGCAATTGGTTCAATTACTGATTTAAAAATTTTGAGCCAAATGCCAATTGGAATTTCTATTTGGATTGACTTTTTAATGGCATAGAAAGCCCTTTTTGCTTTCTCTTTCAGTTCATTCACAGCCAAATGAAAATTTCCCGTAGAACTGATTTTTAAGCCTAAGTATGTGTAATTTGTAGTTTGTTCAATTTTAGTTGCTCCTAGTGTGAAGTTTATTCTGGGTCCCTTATGTCTGGATATTTGCTGGAACACAAGAACTTTGTTTTTTTGGGGGTTTATTGTCAGGGCCCAGGTCTGACAGAATGACTCTAGCAGATCCAGGTTCTGCTGTAGACCCTCCTCAGTTGGTGACAGCAGAACCAGGTCATCTGCATAGAGGAGGAATTTAACCTTGGAGTCATATAGGGCGAGGCCAGGTGCTGTAGATTGTGCAAGTAGTTTTGCCAATTCATTTCCGTAAATATTAAAGAGTGTCGGTGAGATAGGTGAGCCCTGCGCCACGCCACGCCCCTGTGAGAAATATTTTGTTTGTTTGTCTCCAATTTTAACTGCACATTTATTGTTTGTATACATTGATTTAATTACATCATATGTTTTTCCCCCTACACCACTTTCAATAAGTTTAAGAATAGACCGTCGTGCCAAATAGAATCGAAAGCCTTCTGGAATTCTATAAAGCAGGCAAAAATTTTGCTTTTGTTTTGGTGAACATGTTTGTCAATTAGGGTGTGCAGGGTGAAAATATGATCCGATGTTCTATAATTTGGTAAGAATCCAATTTGGCTTTTACTCAAGACATTGTGCTCCTCAAGGAAGTTTATAAGTCTTTGGTTTATGATACTACAGAATACCTTCCCCAGGTTACTGTTCACACAGATGCCTCGATAGTTATTTGGGTCAACTTTGTCTTCACTTTTGTATATGGGTGTTATGAGTCCTTTGTTCCAGATATCAGGGAAGTAACCAACACTCAGAACCAAGTTGAAAAGTTTTAGGATAGCCAATTTCATTTTATCGTCAGTGTGTTTAATCATCTCGTTTAGGATGCCATCTGCACCGCAAGCTTTTCTTGGTCGCAGATCCTTGAATTTTTCAAATAGCTCTTTTTCAGTTATTGGGGCGTCTAACGGGTTTTGTTTATCTTTTATGGCCAGTTCGAGCTTTTCCAGTTCTTTACATATTTGATCTTGCTCTGGGCTTTTCTGGTATAATTTTTCAAAATGGTTTCCCCATGTGTCTCCATTTTGAATAGGCAATTCGTCGTGTTGCTTTTTGTGTAATGTATTCCAGCTGTCCCAGAAACAATTAGAATCAATAGATTCCTCAATGGAGCTGAGCTTATTCTTAATGTACTGTTCTTTCTTGGTTCTGAGTGTGTTTTTGTGTTGTGTTAGTGCCTGACAATAAGTAAGGCGTAATTCCTTGTTTTCTGGTTGTCTGTGTTTTTGGTTTGATATTTTTCTGAGTTTTTTCCTCATGTTATGACAATCTGAATCAAACCAGTTTTCGTGGTTTTGTGTTTTGTGTTTACTCTTGCGACATTTCAGGTTCGACATTGATGCCAAATTATCAAAAATATTATTTAGGTTATTCACTGCCAGGTTTACGCCTTCTTTATTGTGAGTATATGGCCTAGAAATTCAGTATCGCCACTTTTGGGGCGGTAAAGTCGGGCGGCCGCTAAAGTTTGCGCCCGGTGCAAAGTCGCGCCCCCTTCACCGATATTCAGTCGCATCACCCCAAGAGGTTGCTGCTGCGCTAAAACAGGCGATGCACGACTATCTTTAGGCGCTAAGCCGGCGGTGCTGAGCGAGACCCCCGAGGCCGGGCGCAGCGCAGGTGCGGCGAGTTCTTGATTGACGGCAGACACTCTGGCGCCGGTCAGCTCTTAAAGGGGGAGGGTGGATTTGTTTGCCTGCCACGCCCTGCACACTGCAGCCCTCAACCTAGGCCTGACCACTTCAGCTTCACCTGCACAACGCCCAGGGCTATGGAGAAGGCCAGGGAGAGAGCGCGGCGCTTCAGCGACGGTGACCTGAGGCTGCTGGTTGGCGGAGTGGAGTGCAGGCGCCATGTTCTGTTTCCAGAAGGTGGCAAGAGGCCGCTGCCCAGCGCCTACCGGAAAGCTTGGAGGGAGGTCTCCAACAGGGTGTCTTCCAACAGCGTGGTTGCCAGGACTCCTGTGCAATGCCGGAAGAAGTTCAACGACCTCACTCGGGTTGTCAGGGTGAGTACCCTTTCCAGTGTCCTCCTCATCCTTGCATGTGCACCTCACTTTATGGGCAAAGGGACCTGAAAGCCCTAATGGCCAGCCCTCATCCAGCAGCTATGGGACTGGCATGAAAATCACTTGCATATTCAGCACTTTACACACTGTCCAAGCTCTTCGACCATGGGAGGCATTGCAGACAAGATCAGGGCTACACACTGTACAAGCTATTCGACCATGGGAGGCAGTGCAGACAAGATCAGGGCTTCACACTGTACTTAGAGGCCGTCCTTTCTCTTGCAGGCCAAGGTGGCGTACAACCGGCGCAACCGAACTGAGACCGGGGGAGGCCGTCCTGACCTCAAAGAGCTCTCCGACCTCGACCAGCGTGTGGAGCGCATTATGGCAGGCCGGCTGATTGGCCCCGTCGCCAGTGGAGATGCCGACCCTGTTCTGGGCACCAATGGTAAGGGCATCACCTTTTGGACCTCTCTCGTGCCACTTGCGCATGAGATCAGCATCCTTTGCCACTGTCCGACCAATGCGGTGAATGGCACCACTCATGCCTCCCTCGCTGCCGCCCTATCCTCACTCTAAAGCTACTCTTGTGCCTTCCTGCTTTCAGATGGTGAATCGCCAGGTGAGGAGGCGGGCCCTCAAGCTGCCACTGTCAACCCTTCAGAAGACGAGGAGGAGGAAGAGGAAGCCGGCCCATCAGTGCCACCCTCAGCCGCGCCAGCCCATGGCGATGTAGGGGACACGTCTTCCCTGGAGGGGAGCCGGGGGGAAGGGTCAGAGGAGATTGAAGCTCCGGGGCCCAGCAGCCTGCAGCAACGCGGGAGGGGTGGGGAAGCTCGGCGGACTTCTCCCCAGAGGGTGAGTGCGGCCTCCAGTCCTGCGACGGTGAGCGCAGAGGAGGTGCGCCTCCTAGAGGAAATGGCCGTCCAGGCTGAGCGCAGGCACACTGAGCTCATGGCTGCAGTGGCAAGGATGCCTGACTCCATAGAGTCTCTGTCAAGGAGTGTGCAGCAATTCGGAGCAGCACAGGCCAGGAGTCTGCAACAATTCAGTGCAGCACAGGCCAGGAGTCTGGAACTATTCAGTGCAGCACAGGCCAGGAGTCTGCAGGACATCAATGCAGCACAGGCCAGGAGTCTGCAGGACTTCACGGCAGCACAGTCGGCTTCTAGCCAAGTGCTCAGTCGTGCCGTCCATTCACTGGCTGGTGTCATGCGGACACAGACCAGGGCCACACGGGCACTAACTGCTGCCACCCTCGCTGGATCAGCCAGGCATCGCCAGGGCACTCGCCGCGCAGCAGCAGCCCAGCAGTCTGTTCTTCAGCTGTTTGCTGCGCATGCTGCAGTGCTGGCCCGTGCGAGTGCCAATGTCTCAGGCGACCAGCGAGCACCTGCGATCTGCCAGGTTGCCACCATTCCTGCAGCCGACACTGCCACTCCGCCATTGCAGCTGCCACGAGCTGCTGGACAGACTGCTGCCGCCCAGCCAGAGTTGGAGCAGTCAGCAGCCGGCCACTCCAAGGCCAGAGCTGGTGCAGGCCGACCCCCAAGGGCATCTGCCGTCTCGCCATCTGCCCCTCAGCAGCCTTCCCCCAGCCTTGCTGCAGCCACTGGGCTCCCATTGAGGAGGAGCAGCAGGGCAGGCAGGGGCCAGGCAAGGATGCGCAAGGCATCGCCCTCGCAGGGCAAAAAGTAGAGGTATGCACAAATGGCTGGTGCTTGTTGTAAGGCCGACACTGGTGCAGTTGTTTTTGTGTAAGGCCGAGACTGGTGTCTTTCTTTCTTTTTGTAAGGCCGAGACTGGTAGTTTTGTGTTTTTGGAGGGGCCTTCTCCACATGAGCATGTAATGTGGGAAGGGCAGAGGTTTTCAATAAATTATTGTGGTTAAATTGCAGTGTGCATGGTTTTTTGGTTAAGTCCTGGTTGCCCTGCTCGGCTGAGGGCTTGTGGAGCGGCTACATTCATCTGCTGACATTGGCACAAGCCATTCCCTGAGAGGGGGGCTAGAACCGATGTTCAATAAGCCGGCGACGGGCGGCCCTTGCACTTTGTGCCTCCCTCCTGTGCTGGTCCTCCTCCTCCTCCTCCTCCTCCTCCTCCTCCTGAGGTGGTCCTCCAATCTCTGGTGGCAGTGGCTGAGTCCTGCGGATAGCCAGGTTGTGCAGCATGCAGCAAACGACCACGAAATGGGAGACTTGCTCCGGCGAATATTGTAGGGCTCCACCGGAACGATCCAGACAGCGGAACCGTTGCTTCAGGACGCTGATTGTTTGTTCGATGATGGCTCTCGTTGTATCCCTCTTCAGCAGGGGTGCTGGGCGCACGGAGCGGGGTCATCAGCCAGGTACACAAAGGATAGCCTTTGTCCCCGATAAGCCATCCTCGTGGGTGAGGCTGTGCCTGGAACATGTCTGCCACAGAAGTCTGTCGCAGGATGAAGGCATCGTGGCTGCTGCCTGGAAAGCGGGCATTGACAGCTAGGATGAGCTGCCTGTGGTCACACACCAGCTGGACGTTCAGCGAATGGTAGCCCTTCCAGTTGCGGTAATCCTCGGCATTCTCCAGAGGTGCCCGCAAAGCCACATGCGTGCAGTCAATGGCGCCCTGCACCATGGGGAAGCCCGCGAATGCTGCAAAGCCCATTGCATGCTGTTGCTGCTTGGCAAGGGCCATGGAGAAGGAGATGAACTGACATCTCCTTTGGAAAAGGGCATTGGTCACCTGGCGGATGTAGCAATGCACGGTGAACTGGGAGATGTTGGCAATGTCCCCAGCAGCGGATTGGAAGGAGCCGGTGGCATAGAAGTTGAGAGCCACCGTCACCTTCACTGCCACCGACAGAGACGTCCTGCTCCTCAGCTGTGGCTGCAGATCACCGCCAAGCAGCTGGCAGATCTCTGTGACCACGTCCCTTCTGAATCGCAGCCTCCGAACACACTGCTCCTCAGACATGTTGAGATAGGAGAACTGCTGGCGGTATACCCTGGGTGGGTAAGGCCTCCTTTGCCGACGCCTGTTGCCCCCTCTCCGTCTAGCCAGGGCTGCCACTCTCTCACGGCGTCTGTGAGCCCTTTGGATGTAATTGAGAAAGCCAGCGTTGACACCCATTGCAGTCCCCATAATATGCTGGCAAACAATGAGATGTCAATAAAGGCAGAGACTAGTGGAAAGCTGTGGCCTGAAGCCAAAAGTACCTGTCCGAGTGTTGGGCCAAAGCAGAAAGCTATCTACCTTGGTTTCTCTCCAAAGATCCGTTTCTCAAGAAGGAGTGCTGCGAAATGGCAGCCTTTTATAGTGCAGGAGGAGTGCCCTTTAATTTGCGCCCCCCGCGCCCTGCATCGGCTGAGCACCGTTCCACTGTAACAGTCGCTAGGGGCGCCAGGCGCACAATGGGGCGTCGCCACTGAAGTTCCGGTTGGGGGCGCACAAAGGGCGTTGCACGAGGAAATGACGTCATGATCTGCACGCGCAGCTGAGCGCGCGCAAAGACTTTGCGCCGCCGCTATATCTCTAGTGAAGTTGGGGCGAGGCGCAATTCGCGCTGCAACCGGGCGCTAGTCGCCTGCGCCCGACATCTACTCCTCCTAAGGCGCTAACGGCTGGCGCAACCAACTGAATTTCTAGGCCTATGTGTTTTCCAGAAAGGTGTCCAAGAGAGATTGAGTTGATTGACTGCTTATTGCTTTCTGGTATTTTTCCATGCTGTTTTGGGCCCATCTGTAGGATTTTTTAATGTTGTACAGCTTACTGGGCTGTGTTTCTGTGTTGGTTGTTTCTGTCTTTTTAAGATACGCAGTAACTTGGCTGTGATCTGACAGTGTTGTTAGGGGTTTGACTGTGAATGCTCTGAAAGAGGATGGGTCCAGATCTGTAATCATATAGTCTATGGTGCTGATGTCAAGAGGTGCGGAATAGGTCGATCTTCCTAGGGAGTCTCCTCTGAACCTACCATTGACAATGTACCTCTATCTCTCTCACTCTCTCCCTGTCTACCTCTCTCCCTCTCTCTATCTCTCTCCCTCTCTCTATCTCTCTTCCTCTCTCTATCTCTCTCCCTCTCTCCCCTCTATCTCTCTCCCTCTCTCTATCTCTCTCCCTCTCTCTCTCCCTCTCTCTCTCCCTCTCTCTCTCTCCCTCCCTCCCTCTCTCTCTCTCTCCCTCTATGTCTCTCCCTCTCTCTCTATCTCTCCCTCTCTATCTCTCTTCCTCTCTCTCTCTCTCTCTCCCTCTCTCTCCCTCTATCTCTCCCCCCTCTATCTCTCTCCCCTCTATCTATCTCCCCTCTATCTCTCTCCCCTCCCTCTCTCTCCCCTCTCTCTCCCCTCCCTCTCTCTCCCTCTCTCTCTATCTCTCTCCCTCTCTATATATATCTCTCTCCCTCTCTCTATCTCTCTCTCACTCTCTCTATCTCTCTCCCTCTCTCTCCACTCTCTCTCTCCCCTCTCTTTCTCTCTCTATCTTTCTCCCTCTCTCTCTCCCTCTCTCTCCCATCTCTCTTTCTCCCTCTCTCGCCTCCTCTCTCTCCCTCTCTCTTTCTCCCTCTCTCTCCTCCTCTCTCTCCCTCTCTCTTTCTCCCTCTGTCTCCCCCTCTCTCTTTCTCCGTCTCCCCCTCTCTCTCCCCCTATTTTTCTCCCTCTCTCTCCCCCCTATCTTTCTCCCTCTCTCTCCCCCCCTCTCTCCCCCCTCTCTCTCCCCCTCTCTCTCCCCCCCTCTCTCCCCCCTCTCTCTCCCTCTCTTCCCCTCTCTCTCCCCCTCTCCCTCCCCTCTCTCTCCCCCTCTCTCCCCCCTCTCTCTCCCCCCTCTCTCTCCCCCCTCTCTCCCCCCTCTCTCCCCCTCTCTCTCCCCCTCTCTCTCCCCTTCTCTCTCCCCCCTCTCTCCCCCCTCTCTTTCCCTCTCTTCCCCTCTCTCTCCCCCTCTCTTCCCCTCTCTCTTCCCCTCTCTCTCCCCCTCTCTCTCCCTTCTCTTTCCCCATTCTTCCCCTCTCTCTCCCCCCTCTTCCCCTCTCTCTCCCCCTCTCTTCCCCTCTCTCTCCCCCTCTCTTCCCCTCTCTCTTCCCCCCTCTCTCCCCTCTCTTTCCCTCTCTCTCCCCCTCTCTCTCCCTTCTCTTTCCCCGTTCTTCCCCTCTCTCCCCCCTCTACCCCTCTCTCCCCCCTCTCTTCCCCTCTCTCTCCCCCTCTCTTCCCCTCTCTCTCCCCCTCTCTTCCCCTCTCTCTTCCTCTCTCTTCCCCTCTCTCTCCCCTCTCTCTCCCCCTCTTTTCCCCCCTCTCTCTCCCCCTCTCTCCCTCTATCATTCTCCCCCCATCTCTCTCCCCTCTATCTCTCTCCCTCTATCTATCTCTCTCCCTCTCTCTCCCTCTCTCTTTCTCTCCCTCTCTCTTTCTCCCTCTCTCTTTCTCCCTCTCTTTCTCCCTCTCTCTCCCCTCTATCTCTCTCCCTCTCTCTTTCTCCCTCTCTCTTTCTCTCCCTCTCTCTATCTCCCTCCCTCTCTCTTTCTCCCTCTATCTCTCTCCCTCTCTCTTTCTCCCTCTCTCTTTCTCTCCCTCTCTCTATCTCCCTCCCTCTCTCTCCCCTCTATCTCTCTCCCTCTCTCTTTCTCTCCCTCTCAAATCAAATTCAAATTCAAATTCAAATGCTTTATTGGCATGAAAGTTTACAGAGAACCATATTGCCAAAGCTTACATAGCAAAAAGGTACATTTTCAAACATTTTGTAGGTGTCAATCGATTTGACATTTGTTGGGTACATACAATATTACTTTTAAACAATATTAATTTTAAACAGTCTTTGTACTTCATTTGGTACATTCAATATTAATTTTAAACAGTCTTACTTTTAAACAGTCCTCAGGTTGTGACATGTTGTTACATATTTGGCCCCAAGGTATGGTCTGTCTCCTTCTCCCAGGACTAATCTCAATTTTGACAGGTCATCCAATTCCTTGAAATCTGGGGTTGTTTGGCTTAGCTTGTTGAATAATATGTTTCTTGATGTGTTGAATTTTTCGCATTTTAGGAGGAAATGCATTTCTGTTTCAACCTCGCCGGCCAGACATTGATCGCATATTCTATTCTCTCTAGGCTGCCAGGATTTCTTGTATCTGCCTTTTTCAATTTCCAGTTGGTGGTCGCTTAGTCTGTACCTGGTGAGGGTCTGTCTCTGTTTTGTGTCTCTGATGGTCGTGAGGTAGTCTGCCAGTTTATATTCTCTTTTTAGGGCCCGGTAACATTCTAATCTGCTTTGGCTTTCGGTTATTTTGTTCCAATGTTCCAGGTAGGTTTCTTTGCATTGTTTAATGATTTGGTTCACTCGGATTGGTGTTTGGACGGCTGTGTTGGTCTGGGGTTGGTCAGGGTCCGGCTGAGTACTTAGTTTCAGTAGCAGCTGACTCAGGGGACTCTTTTCTGGGTTTAGCTCTTGGGTCTGAAATGCTTTGAAATGAAGGGTGTCTGGGGAGCTAGATTTGAGGTGATTTAGGAAGTTTAGTGCTCGTTTTTGGATGTTTATTATCAGTGGGTATCTGCCTAGTTCGGCTCTGCATGCATTTGTTGGCGTTTTTCTTTGGATGCGAAGGATGCTTCGGCAGAATTCTGCATGTAGGGCTTCTATTGTGTGTTTTTCCCATTTGGTGTAGCTTTGGTGATTTAGCGGGCCCCATACTTCACTACCGTACAGTGCAATGGGCAGGATTATGCTGTCAAATATTTCTCTCTCTCTCTCTCTCTCCCTCCCTTTCTCCCTCCCCTCTATCTCCCTTCCTCTCTCTCCCCTCTATCTCTCTCCCTCTCTCTCCCCTCTACCTCTCTCCCTCTATCTCTCTCCCTCTCTCTATCTCTCTCCCTCTCTCTCTCTTTCCCTCTCTCTCTCCCTCTCTCTCTCGCTCTATCTCTTTCCCTCTCTCTCTCTCTCTCTCTCCCTCTCTCTCTATCTCTCTCCCTCTCTCTCTATCTCTCTCCCTCTCTCTATCTCTCCCTCTCTCTCTCTCTTTCCCTCTCTCTCTCTCTCCCTCTCTCTCAATTTTCAATTCAATTCAAATCGCTTTATTGGCATGACAAGGTACATCTTATGTTGCCAAAGCATCGAAAAACATTTATGGTTGAACACATAAACGCAGATCTATCCATACAGTGTATAAACAGATATATCCCTGAGTGTATAAATATACATTCATATAATTTGTATATACTCTTTTTTCAGATTTAATGGTTTTCCCTCTGTTTATGGCAAGCTGTAACATAGTGTGCTGCTAAGGTTACACAATTTCTCTGTTCCCCTAGTAGGTATGGGAGTTTTTGGTCGTCATTCAAATTTCTGAATTCAGGGCATATTTTTGTGAATTTTGGGTAGAAATTCTCCCTGATGCCCTGATATTTTCCACAAGCTGTGAGGAAGTGCATCTCTGTCTCCACCACTCCCTGACTGCAGTGAGAGCATATCCTGTCCTCTCTTGGCAGCTGGGTCTGCCTGTGTCTGCCTTTTTCGATGGCCAGGCTATGTTCACTAAGTCTGTACATTGTCAAGGTTTTTCTCAGTTTGCTATCCTTTACCATGGTCAGGTATTCAGCCATGTTGTATTGTCTGTTTAGGGCCAAGTAGCAATTGAGTTTGTTTTGGGTTTTTGTTGTTTCTGCCCAATATGACAGATATTTTTCCTTTTGCTTAGTGACAATTGTGTTGGGTTGAGTTCTCTGTGCTACGATGTCACTGTCCTGGGGCTGGTTATTGTTAGTAGTGTTAGTAGTTACTTCACTGAGTCCCAGGACTAGTTGACTGAGGGTATTCTTCTTTATGGTCCTCTCTTGGCATTTCAGGGCTTCGTAATGATAGCAGTGAGGGTTGCTCATTTTTAGGTGTTTCCAAAATTTGGTGGCTCTTTTTTGGATAATAATTATTTATTGATGTTGGCCTAGTTCTGCCCTGCGTGCATTGTTTACGGTTTTCCTTTGGGTCCAGAGGATACTTTTACAGAATTCTGCATGTAGGATCTCAATGGGGTGTTTGTCCCATTTTGCAAATTCTTGTTGTGCTAGCGGTCCCCACACCTCACTGCCATAGAGTGCAATTGGTTCAATTACTAATTAAAAAATTTTGAGCCAAATGCTAATTGGAATTTCTATTTGGATTGATTTTTTAATGGCATAGAAAGCCCTTCTTGCTTTCTCTTTCAGTTCATTCACAGCCAGGTGAAAATTTCCCGTAGAACTGATTTTTAAGCCCAAGTATGTGTAGTTCGTGGTTTGTTCAATTTTAGTTGTTCCTAGTGTGAAATTTATTCTGGGTCCCTGATGTCTGGATCTTTGCTGGAACACAAGGACTTTGGTTTTTTGGGGGTTTATTGTCAGGGCCCAGGTCTGACAGAATGATTCTAGCAGATCCAGGTTCTGCTGTAGACCCTCCTTAGTTGGTGACAGCAGAACCAGGTCATCTGCATAGAGGAGGAATTTAACCTTGGATTCATATAGGGTGAGGCTGGGTGCTGTAGATTGTTCAAGTAGTTTTGCCAATTCATTTATGTAAATATTAAAGAGTGTCAGTGAGATGGGCGAGCCCTGCGTCACACCACGCCCCTGTGGGAAGTGTTTTGTTTGTTTGTCTCCAATTTTAACTGCACATTTATTGTTTGTATACATTGATTTAATTACATCATATGTTTTCCCCCCTACACCACTTTCAATAAGTTTCAAGAATAGACCATCGTGCCAGATGGAATCGAAAGCCTTCTGGAAATCTATAAAGCAGGCAAAAATTTTGCTTTTGTTTTGATGAACATCTTTGTCAATTAGGGTCTGCAGGGTGAAGATATGATCTGATGTTCTATAGTTTGGTAGGAATCCAATTTGGCTTTTACTCAAGACATTGTGCTCTTCAAAGAAGTTTATAAGTCTTTTGTTTATGATACTACAGAAAACCTTCCCCAGGTTACTGTTTACACAAATGCCTCGATAGTTATTTGGGTCAACTTTGTCTGCACTTTTGTATATGGGTGTTATGAGTCTTTTGTTCCAGATATCAGGGAAGTAACCGACACTCAGAACCAAGTTGAAGAGTTTCAGGATAGCCAATTTCATTTTATCGTCCGTGTGTTTAATCATCTCGCTTAGGATGCCGTCTGCACCACAAGCTTTTCCTGGTCGCAGGTCCTTGAGTTTTTCAAATAGCTCTTTTTCAGATATTATGGGGTCTAGCGGGTTTTGGTTATCTTTTATGGCAAATTCGAGCTTTTCCAGTTTTTCACATATTTGGTATTGCTCTGGGCTTAGTGTGTTTTTCTGGTATAATTTTTCAAAATGGTTTTCCCATGTGTCTCCGTTTTGAATGGCCAATTCGTCGTGTTGTTTTTTGTGTAATGTATTCCAGTTGTCCCAGAAACAATTGGAATCAATGGATTCCTCAATGGAGCTGAGTGCATTCTTAATTTCCTGCTCTTTCTTGGTTCTGAGTGTGTTTTTGTATTGTATTAGTGCCTGACAATAAGTAAGGCGCAATTCCTCGTTTCTGGTTGTCTGTTTTTGGTTTGATATTTTTCTGAGTTTTTTACTCATTTTCTGGCAATCGGAGTCAAACCATTTTTCGTAGTTTTTTGTTTTGGGTTTATTCTTGCGAACTTTCAAGTTTGACATTGATGCCAAATTATCAAAAATATTATTGAGGTTATTCACTGCCTGGTTTATGCCTTCTTTATTGTGTGTGTATGTATTTTCCAGAAAGGTGTCCAAGAGAGCTTGAGTTGATTGATTGTTAATTGCTGTCTGGTATCCCTCTCTCTCTATATCTCTCCCTCTCTCTCTCGCTCTATCTCTTTCCCCCTCTCTCTCTCTCTCTCCCCCTCTCTATCTCTCTCCCTCTCTATCTCTCTCCCTCTCCCTCCCTCTCTATCTCTCTCCCTCTCTCTCCCTCTCTCTATCTCTCTCTCCCTCTCCCTCTCTCTATCAATTCAATTCAAATGCTTTATTGGCATGAAAGTTTACAGGGAACCATATTGCCAAAGCTTACATCACAAAAAGTACAGTTTTCCAACATTCTGTAGGTGTCAAACAATTTTGACCTTCGTTGGGTACATACAATATTAGTTTAAACAATATTAATTTAAAGTCGTTGAACATCGTTGGGTACATTCAGTATTAATTTTAAACAGTCCTCAGGTTGTGACATGTTGTTACATATTTGGCACCAAGGTATGGTCTGTCTCCTTCTCCCAGGGCTAATCTTAATTTTGACAGGTCATCCAATTCTTTGAAATCTGGGGTTGTTTGGCTGAGCTTGTCAAATAATATGTTTCTTGTTGTGTTGAATTTTTCGCATTTTAGGAGGAAATGCATCTCTGTCTCAACCTCGCCGGCCAGACATTGATCACATATTCTATTCTCTCTAGGCTGCCAGGATTTCTTGTGTCTTCCTTTTTCAATTGCCAGTTGGTGGTCGCTTAGTCTGTACCTGGTGAGGGTTTGTCTCTGTTTTGTGTCTCTGATGGTCGAGAGATAGTCTGCCAGTTTATATTCTCTTTTAAGGGCCCGGTAACATTCTAATCTGCTTTGGCTTTTGGTTACATTGTTCCAATGTTCCAGGTAGGTTTCTTTGCATTGTTTAATGATTTGGTTCACTCGGATTGGTGTTTGGACGGCAGTGTTGGTCTGGGACTGGTCAGGGTCCGGCTGAGTAGGAGTACTTAGTTTCAGTAGCAGCTGACTCAGGGGACTCTTTTCTGGGTTTAGCTCTTGGGTCTGGAAGGCTTTAAAATGAAGGGTGTCTGGGGAGCTAGATTTGAGGTGATTTAGGAAGTTTAGTGCTCGTTTGTGGATGTTTATTATCAGTGGGTATCTGCCTAGTTCGGCTCTGCATGCATTTGTTGGTGTTTTCCTTTGGGTGCGAAGAATGCTTCGGCAAAATTCTGCATGTAGGGCTTCTATTGTGTGTTTTTCCCATTTAGTGTAGCTATGGTGATTGAGCGGGCCCCATACTTCACTACCGTACAGCGCAATGGGCAGGATTATGCTGTCAAATATTTTGAGCCAGATTTTGATTGGGATTTGGATGTTGTAGAATTTTCTTTTTATTGCATATAGGGCTCTTCGGGCTTTTTCTTTTAGTGCATTCACTGCTATGCTGAAGCTCCCTGATGCTGTAATGGTTAGACCAAGGTAAGTGTAGCTCATAGTGTGTCCTATGATGGTATCACTGAGAGTAAACTGGTATTTGTTTTCCTGACACCTGGGCCTTTTTTGAAAAATCATGATGTTGGTTTTCTTTAGATTTACTGTTAGGGCCCAATTTTGGCAGTATTTGTCGAGTAGGTCTAGTTGTTGCTGTAATCCCTGTTCTGTGGGAGACAGCAGAACCAGGTCGTCCGCATAGAACAGGGATTTCACTTCTCCATCTCTCTCTATCTCCCTCTCTCTCAATCTCTCTCCCTCTCTCTCTATCTCTCTCCCTCTCTCTATCTCTCTCTCCCTCTCTCTATCTCTCTCCCTCTATCTCGTTCCCTCTCTCTCTCCCTCTCTCTCTCCCTCTCTCTCTCCTCTCTCTATCTCTCTCCCTCTCCCTCTATCTCTCTCCCTCTCTCTATCTCTCTCTTCCCTCTCTCTCTTTCCCTCTCTCTCCCTCTCTCTCTATCTCTCTCCCTCTCTCTTGCTCTATCTCTTTCCCTCTCTCTCTCTCCCTCTCTCTCTCTATCTCTCTCTCTCTCCCTCGCTCTCTATCTCTCTCTCTCCCTCGCTCTCTATCTCTCCCTCTCTCTATCTCTCTCCCTCTCTCTCGCTCTCTCTCCCTCTCTCTATCTCTCTCCCTCTCTCTCTATCTCTCTCCCTCTCTCTCCCTCTCTCTCTATCTCTCTCCCTCTCTCTCCCTCTCTCTATCTCTCTCTCCCTCTCGCTATCTCTCTCCCTCTCTCTATCTCTCTCTCCCTCTCTATCTCTCTCCCCTCTATCTCACCACCCTCTCTCTTTCTCCCTCTATCTCTCTCCCCTCTATCTATCTCCCTCTATCTCTCTCCCTCTCTCTCTCTCTCTCCCCCTCTCTATCTCTCTCTCCCGCTCTCTCCCTCTCTCTATCTCTCTCTCCCCTCTATCTCTCTCCCTCTCTCTCTATCTCTCTCCCTCTCTCTCTATCACCGCCCTCTCTGTTTCTCCCTCTATCTCTCTCCCTCTATCTCTCTCCCCTCTATCTCTCTCCCTCTATCTCTCTCTCTCTCTCCCCTCTATCTCTCCCCTCTATCTCTCTCCCTCTATCTCTCTCCCTCTATCTCTCTCCCTCTATCTCTCTCCCTCTATCTCTCTCCCTCTATCATTCTCCTCTATCTCTCTCCCCTCTCTCTCCCTCTCTCTCCCTCTCTCTCTCCCTCTCTATCTCTCTTTCCTCTATCTCTCTTCCCTCTATCTCTCTCTCTCTCCCCTGTAACTCTCTTCCCTCTATCTCTCTCTCCCTCTATCTCTCTCCCTCTCTCTCTATCTCTCCCTCTATCTCTCTCCCTCTCTCTATCTCTCCTCTATCTCTCTCCCTCTCTCTCTATCTCTCCCTCTATCTCTCTTTCTCTCTCTATCTCTCCCTCTATCTCTCTCCCTCTCTCTCTCCCTCTATCTCTCTCCCTCTCTCTCTCCCTCTATCTCTCTCCCTCTCTCTCTATCTCTCCCTCTCTCTCTATCTCTCCCTCTATCTCTCTCTCTCTCTCTCCCTCTATCAATTTCAATTTTCAATTCAATTCAAATGCTTTATTGGCATGAAAGTTTACAGGGAACCATATTGCCAAAGCTTACATAACAAAAAGTACAGGTTTCCAACATTCTGTAGGTGTCAAACAATTTTGACCCTCGTTGGGTACAGACAATATTAATTTAAACAGTCGTTGACCCTCGTTGGGTACGTTCAGTATTAATTTAAACAGTCGTTGGGTACATTCGGTATTGATTTAAACATTTTTAGATTATATATGCTATGGGTGTGCTCGTTAGTCACTCACTGTTCCTCAGGTTGTGACATGTTGTTACATATTGGGCACCAAGATATGGTCTGTCTCCTTCCCCCAGGACTATTCTTAATTTTGACAGGTCATCCAATTCTTTGAAATCTGGGGTTGTAAGGCTGAGCTTGTCAAAATATATGTTTCTTGTTTTGTTGAATTTTTCGCATTTTAGGAGGAAGTGCACCTCTGTCTCAACCTCGCCGGCCAGACAGTGATCACATATTCTATTTTCTTTAGGTTGCCAGGATTTCTTGTATCTTCCTTTTTCAATTGCCAGTTGGTGGTCGCTTAGTCTGTATCTGGTGAGGGTCTGTCTCTGTTTTGTGTTTCTGATCGTCGAGAGATAGTCTACCAGTTTATATTCTCTTTTTAGGGCCCGGTAGCAATCTAATCTGCTTTGGCTTTTGGTTATTTTGTTCCAATGTTCCAGGTAGGTTTCTTTGCATTGTTTAATGATTTGGTTCACTCGGATTGGTGTTTGGAGAGCAGTGTTGGTCTGGGACTGGTCAGGGTCCGGCTGGGTAGGAGTACTTAGTTTCAGTAACCACTGACTCAGGGGACTCGTTTCTGGGTTCAGCTCTTGGGTCTGGAGGGCTTTAAAATGAAGGGTGTCTGGGGAACTAGATTTGAGGTGATTTAGAAAGTTTAGTGCTCGTTTTTGGATGTTTATTATCAGTGGGTATCTGCCTAGTTCGGCTCTACATGCATTTGTTGGTGTTTTCCTTTGGGTGCGAAGAATGCTTCGGCAAAATTCTGCATGTAGGGCTTCTATTGTGTGTTTTTCCCATTTAGTGTAGCTATGGTGATTGAGTGGAGCCCCATACTTCACTACCATACAGCGCAATGGGCAGGATTATACTATCAAATATTTTGAGCCAGATTTTGATTGGAATTTGGATGTTGTAGAATTTTCTTTTTATTGCATATAGGGCTCTTCGGGCTTTTTCTTTTAGTGCATTCACTGCTATGCTGAAGCTCCCTGATGCTGTAATGGTTAGACCAAGGTAAGTGTAGCTCATAGTGTGTCCTATGATGGTATCACTGAGAGTAAACTGGTATTTGTTTTCCTGACATCTGGGCCTTTTTTGAAAAATCATGATGTTGGTTTTCTTTAGATTTACTGTCAGGGCCCAATTTTGGCAGTATTTGTCGAGTAGGTCTAAATGTTGCTGTAATCCCTGTTCTGTGGGAGACAGCAGAACCAGGTCGTCCGCATAGAACAGGGATTTCACTTCCCCATCCAGGAGACAGAGACCCGGTGACTCACTTTGCTCCAGCATGTCTGCTAACTCATTTATGTATATGTTGAACAGGGTCGGACTCAAATTGCAACCCTGCCGGACGCCTCTTCTCTGGGTGAAGAAACCGGTGCGTTTGTCTCCAATTTTGACACCGCATTTATTTTCCAGATACATCGATTTAATAAGGTCATAGACTTTGCCCCCTATTCCACACTGAAGAAGTTTGTAATAGAGCCCTTCGTGCCAAATAGAGTCAAAAGCTTTCTTGAAGTCAATGAAACAAGCGAATATTTTCCCATTTTTTGTTTGGTGTATATGTTTTTCAATGAGAGTGTGAAGGGTATAGATATGGTCGGTGGTGCGGTGTTTTGGAAGAAAGCCTATTTGATTTTTTCTAAGGATATTATGTTTGTTAAGAAAATCCAGTAACCTACTATTTAGAATACTGCAGAATAACTTCCCTAGACAACTGTTGACACAGATGCCACGGTAGTTATTTGGGTCTGATTTGTTTCCACTTTTATATATGGGAGAGATGAGTCCTTGGCACCAGATATCGGGAAAACAGCCTGAACGTAATATGATGTTGAATAACTTGAGTACAGCACCCTGCATCTCCATAGTGCTGAACTTGAGCATTTCATTTTTGATGTTGTCTGGACCACAGGCTTTCTTTAGGTGGAGAGATTTTGTTTTTGTGGCCAGTTCTTTCCAAGTGATTGGGGAGTCCAGAGGGTTTTGGTTGTCTTTAATTGTTGCTTCTAGTGTGTGGAGTTTTTCTGTGACATGATGTTGACTTGAGTTTGTTTCGTTTACTGGGATGTCTTTGTAGAGGTTTTCAAAATGTGTTCTCCAGATGTCACCATCTTGGATTGGTAATGCTTGTAATTGTGTTGTACTCAGGTTATTCCACATATCCCAGAATTGATTTTGATTAATGGAGTTTTCAATTTCTTCAAGTCTTTTGTGGGTATAATTTTGTGTTTTGTTCCTAATGGTGTGTTTATATCTTTTGAGAGTCTCATTGTATCTAATACGCAGGTCTGGGTTGTTTGGTTGGCGATGCTTTTGGTTTGATATTTTTCTCAGGTCTTTTCTGGCATTTTTGCATTCGTGATCAAACCATTTCTCATTTTTTTGTCTTTTGTAACGTTTCTTCTTCTGTTTCACAAGGTCGGCTTTTACAGCTGCCTCATGGAAGATCATATTAATATCATCTATGGCCATGTTTACACCATCTCTGGTGATCTCATATAGATTTTCTTTAAATTTTGATATTTTACTTGTGAGATCAGGTGAGTTTAGTGCTGTGATGAATTTATCTCCACTGTCTGGGGCCCATCTGTATGTCTGGTTTAGTTTATGGAGCTTACTGGGTTCCTTTTTTGTGTCTGTAGTTTGGGCAGAAAGTTTAAGGTACACATTTATTTGGTTATGGTCTGAGAGGGGGGATTGCTGCCTGACAGTGAATGCGTTGATATCGCAGGGGTCCATGTCAGTGATTGTATAATCCACCACACTAGATCCAAGAGTTGAGGAATATGTGAGTCTCCCTAAGGTGTCCCCTCTGAACCTACCGTTAACTATGTACAGGCCTAAGGCTCGGCAGAGTTGCACTACCTCCCTGCCACTTTTATTTATTTCACAGTCAAGGTTGTTCCGATTTGTGATGGCTGGTGTGACATATAAAAGGGTCTGGCCAAACACATGGTTGTTGCCCTGTGGGTCTATGAAGTCAGGTTCACATCCGGTCCTTGCATTTAGGTCCCCACATAGTAGCACCTTTCCTTGGGCCTGGAAATGGCTGATTTCCATGTGGAGAGTTTCAAATAACTCCTCTTCAAAATATGGCGATTCTATTGGAGGTATGTAGATCGCACACAAGTAGACATCTTTTTTAGCTATTCCTATATTTTTATCTAATTTTAGCCATATATGTGATTTCCCCTGTTTTACCGGTGAGATGTGTTTGTCCAATTCTCCTTTATACCACACCAAGATTCCCCCGGAGGTTCTGCCCTTGCGTATCTTAGTGTTCTTTACTGAGGGCACAATGATTTCATGGTACATTGGAGGACATTGGGTGGGCACGTCCTTTTGACACCATGTTTCTGTTAACACAATTATATCAATGTCTTTTATAGATTTTAGGAATTCAGGGTCTGTACTCTTCAGCCCAAAAGTTGAGGAGCGGAAACCCTGGATATTCCAGCAGCTTATGTGGAAAGAACGCATCTGTATAGTTCAAAAAACAAAACAAAATGGACCTATTTTGTGGGGCGGGTGTGAAAACACTAGTTTCTATAGATGTACAATGCTAAATGACGATTTAGTATAAATTCCATAAGGCATGCACATACTGCTACCTAATAATAGTAATAATAATAATAAAATAACAATAATAATAATTTAGTACATTCCTGTCCTGTTTTCCATCAGGGTGCTTATCATCGTCATGATCTTTCTCAGTTCTTGGTTTACAGTCACCTGTGGTCTAGAGGGGGGTCTGGGGTCAGGTACAGTAGCACGGTTCTGTTGCTGGTTTTATATAGGGGGGTGGGGGACAGTGGTGGTCCTGTTTGGGTTAGGGCTCCCAATGGTAGAGGGGGTGGGAGGGGTGCGTCCTTTGGCAGTGTTTATGAGGTTTTTTGTGAAGATCCACACCCGCTGTTTGAGTAGATGTAATCCGTCATAGAGGTCCCGTGTGTTGATGTTTGGGTGGTGGGCCAGGTGGACGTTGGGGAGGGCAGCACATCTCCTGTCGATCTCCCTGTTGGTGTTGTGGATTACATAGGCTAGGGTGTCCTCTCTGGGCAGTAGAGTGGAGATCACAATCCACGCATCGGGGAATTCCTTGCTGGCCTTCTCCGCCATCCTGCTCACTGCTCTAGCAGTGCCTTCATGTAGGGTGTGCAGGTCGTTTGTGCCTGTGTGGATCACAAGCCATTTTGGGCTTCCAAGTGTTTCTTTGTTCAGGATCTTCATTGCCTGGCCTGTGGTGCTGCACTGTTTTTTCAGGACTTGCTGACCTGGGAACATCCTCTGGGGGTCCAAAAACTTCCCGTTGGAGTCGGTCAGCAGGACCGCCTGAGGGGCTGGCTTTTCAGACTGGGTAGCAGTAGTCTGGGCAGGACTCAACTGAGGGCTGGTTGTTGACTGAGTTGCTGGGGTAGGCTGTGTGACAGGAGGGGGGTTTGGGACCTGCGGTGTGTTCCTGTTCTGGTCGCAAGGCAAAGAGGGTGTGGCATCCTCGTGTGGGGTGACATCCAACTGGCTCTGTGTCCCTGCGTGTGTTGTTTTTGTGTCAGCAGGTTGTTGGACCTTAAGGGGTTTGTGTTGCCTGCTGGGTTCATTTTTCTGCCTCTCTACGGCCTCCTTTATTTTGTTTAGCTGAGTACGGAGTTCTTTGATCTCATTTCTTTGCCCCTCTACGATCTCTCTCAGCTGTTTGAGCTCCTCCTTCAATTTCTTGGCCTGTGTTTCCCTGTATTCATTGAAATCGAGTTCTAGCTTGGACAGACTCTCCTTCAGCAGTTGGTTTGCGCTGAGAGGTGTGGGAGGGGTAGAGATGGCCAGGGAGGTGTGTGTCTCTGCTGGACTCTCTTCTTCTTCTGATTGGCTCTCTTCATCCTCTGTTGGGCTCTCTTTTTCCTCATTTCCAGAGGTCCTCTTTTCGCCTGCCTTAGCTTTCAACCGGGGGAATTCCTTTTCAAAGGAGTCCAAATTTTCTACATTCCCCTGTATCATGATCTTTCCTTTGTTGTAGTAGCTTATAGTTAGCAGGGGGTCATCTTTATCTAGATTTCCATCTTTACATATTTTCATTCTGCCTCCCTTGCCAATACCTTCCCTGAAGACGTGTGCGTAGTTTTTGTATAAAGTATCCTTCCATGAGGGAACGGATTCAGTGTAGAATATGAGGTTGTTCTTCTTTCTAGTCCCTTTCTGTTGGACATAGTCAACGTAGAGGACCTCTGGGTTATCTTGTAGTGTTTTATCCTTGTGTTTATCCTTTGCCTTTGCACTTTTGCATTGCTCAGGATATATCACTTCCCTGCTCTGTGTCATTGCGGTCGTTTGTTTTTGTCGTAGCTAGATAACTTTTTTTTTGATGTATTCTTTTTTTTTTTGAGTGTTGTGTTCCACCTTATCCCACTTTTAGGTCCAGAAATTGAGAGTTTTTCAGGGGTTCATCTGAGATGCAGCTGCTCTTAAAAGTTTATCTCTCTCTCTCTCACCGGGTTCCCTTCCCTCTTTCTCAAATTTTTTGGTCTCTCTCTCTCTGTCTCTCTCTCCGAACTCTCTCACTCACCGGGTTCCCGTCTCATTTCTCGGGCTGTGCCGGTTTCCCTTCTCTGTTCTCGGGTGGTTTCTCTCGGAGTGTCTCTGGGTCTCGGGGCCGCTGTTTCTCTCTCCGGGTCTGGAGCTGTTTCTGGGGCCTCGCTCACTGTCAGGCACCGCGGTCTCTGGGCCTCAGTCTCTGGCCCCGGGCTCTCACTCTCAGGCCCCGGCCTCGTTCACTCTCCGGGTCCGGTGTTTGCCCGAGTTTCTCAGGCCCCGGAGTTTCTCGGGTTTCAGGCCCTGGGCTCGCTCGCTCTCCGGGCCCGGAGTTTCTCGGGTTTCTCTCGGTCTGCGGCCTGTTTCTCTCTCCAGGCCCTGCGGTCTCCGGGCTCTGTCTCTGGGCCTCACTCTCGGGGTTTTCTCGCTCTTTGGGCCTCGCTCTCTCCCGGTTTCTCTCCCGGTTTTCCCCCCGACTTTATTTATTTATTTATTTATTTATTTTCTCTCTGGACTGCGGCCGCCGCTCGGGCCGTGTCTCGTTCGCCGCTCGGGCTCCCCGAGTCACCTCGCTCCAGTTGCCGCTGCGTCTTCCTGAAGCGGCCTCCCCGAGTCACCTCGCTCCGGCTGCCGCTGCGTCTTCCCGATTCGCTCTCTCTCCCTCTCTGCCCTGGTCCCAGCCCCTCGGCTCGGCTGTGCAGTCCCGGCCCGGCCCGGCCCTCTCTCTCTCTCTCTCCCTCTATCTCTTTCCCTCTCTCTCTCTCTCTATCTCTCCCTCTATCTCTTTCCCTCTCTCTCTCTCTCTATCTCTCCCTCTATCTCTCTCCCTCTCTATCTCTCCCTCTCTCTCTATCTCTCTCCCTCTCTCTCTATCTCTCTCCCTCTCTCTCCCTCTCTCTATCTCTCCCTCTATCTCTCTCCCTCTCTCTCCCTCTATCTCTCTCCCTCTCTCTCTATCTCTCCCTCTCTCTCTCTATCTCTCCCTCTATCTCTCTCCCTCCCTCTATCTCTCTCTCTATCTCTCCCTCTATCTCTCTCCCTCTCTCTATCTCTATCGCTCTCCCTCTCTCTCCCTCTCTCCCCTCTTTCTTTCTCCCTCCCTCTCCCTCTCTATCTCTCTCTGTCTCCCTCTCTCTATCTCTCCCTCTATCTCTCGCCCTCTCTCCCTCTATCTCTCTCCCTCTCTCTCTCCCTCTCTCTCTCTCTCTCTATCTCTCCCTCTCCCTCTCTCTCTCTCTCTCCCTCTCTCTCTCCCTCTATCTCTCTCCCTCTCTCTCTCTATCTCTCTCCCTCTCTCTCTATCTCTCCCTCTCTCTATCTCTCCCTCTATCTCTCTCCCTCTCTCTCCCTCTATCTCTCTCCCTCTCTCAATTCAATTCAATTCAAATTGCTTTATTGGCATGACA
This sequence comes from Somniosus microcephalus, assembly GCF_052327205.1. NCBI lineage: Eukaryota > Metazoa > Chordata > Chondrichthyes > Squaliformes > Somniosidae > Somniosus > Somniosus microcephalus. Next base: position 64,392,049 of record NC_141010.1, on the reverse strand, counting down.
AGTTACATCTTATGTTGCCAAAGCATCGGAAAACATTCATGTTTGTTCACAAAAATACAGATCTATCCATACAGTGTAAAAACAGATATATCCCTGAATGTATAAATATACTTTCATATAATTTATATATACTCTTTTCTTATATTTAGTGGTTGTCACTCTGTTTCTGGCAAGCTGTAACATAGTGTGCCGCTAGTGTTACGCAATTTCTCTCTTCCCCTAGTAGGTATGGGAGTTTTTGGTCGTCATTCAAATTTCTGAATTCCGGGCATATTTTTGTGAATTTTGGGTAGAAATTCTCCCTTATGCCCTGATATTTTCTACAAGCTGTGAGGAAGTGCATCTCTGTCTCCACCACTCCCTGACTGCAGTGAGAGCATATCCTGTCCTCTCTTGGTAGCCGGGTCTGTCTGTGTCTACCTTTTTCGATCGTCAGGTTATGTTCACTAAGTCTGTACATTGTCAAAGTTTTTCTCAGTTTGCTATCCTTTACCATGGTCAGGTAATCAGCCATGTTGTATTGTCTGTTTAGGGCCAAGTAGCAATTGAGTTTGCTTTGGGTTTTTGTTGTTTCTGCCCAATATGACAGATATTTTTCCTTTTGCTTAGCGACGATTGTGTTGGGTCGAATTCTTTGTGTTACGCTGTCACTGTCCTGGGGCTGGTTATTGTTAGTAGTGTTAGTAGTTACTTCACTGAGTCCCAGGACTAGTTGACTGAGGGTATTCTTCTTTATGGTCCTCTCTTGGCATTTCAGGGCTTCGTAATGATAGCATTGGGGGTTGCTCATTTCTAGGTGTTTCCAAACACCTCTATCTCTCCCTCTCTCTCTCTCTCTCTCTCTATCTCTCCCTCTATCTCTCCCTCTCTCTCTCTCTCTCTCTATCTCTCCCTCTCTCTCTCCCTCTATCTCTCTCCCTCTCTCTATCTCTCCCTCTATCTCTCTCCCTCTATCTCTCTCCCTCTCTCTATCTCTCCCTCTCTCTATCTCTCTCTCTCTATCTCTCTCTCTCTATCTATCTCTCCCTCTCCCTCTATCTCTCTCCCTCTCTATCCCCTCTTTCTCCCCCTCTCTCTCCCCTCTTTCTTTCTCCCTCCCTCTCCCTCTCTCTCTGTCTCCCTCTCTTCTGCCAACCGATCCTGACAGCGCGCCCGCCCTGAGTGGCGGGGACCGCAGCCAATGGCAGCGCCTGACGCGGCGGCGCAGCCCAATGAGCGCGGGGCAGGGGCGGTACTTCCGGCGTAAGTTGGTGTGAGAGGCCGAGCGGAGGCTGTGCCCGGAGCGGGTGAATGGGAGCGGGCCGGGCCGGACCGGACTCCAAGCTCAGCTCAGCCCAACCCAGCCTCAGCCCCTGCCCTTCCCGGGCTGGGCTGGGCAGGAAAGGCAGGGCCCTCCCTTCCCAGGGGCAGGTGTGACGGGCCCCCTGAACACAGGCCACAGCAACTTGCCAGGCTGTGCAGGTGAGAGTTCCCCGCCCCCAGCCCACCTGCCCCCCAACCCCGGCCCACCGGCCCCCCAACCCCGGCCCCCCAACCCCGGCCCACCTGCCCCCCAGCCTCCTGCCCCCAACCCAGGCTCACCTGCCCCCCAGCCTCCTGCCCCCAACCCCGGCCCACCTGCCCCCCAACCCTGGCCCACCTGCCCCCCGGCCCACCTGCCCCCCCAACCCCGGCCCACCTGCCCCCCAACCCCGGCCCACCTGCCCCCCAACCCCGGCCCACCTGCCCCCAACCCCGGCCCACCTGCCCTCCTGCCCCCAACCCAGGCTCACCTGCCCCCCAGCCTCCTGCCCACCTGCCCCAGCCCACCCCCACCTGCCCCCGGCTCTACACACCTCCTCTCACCTTCTCAGGAAGCTAGAGTCTCTGAGCGATGAGGCCCTATACCGGGGCCAGGGGGCGAGTTGAGTCGAGACGAGGCGGCCTGTGAGTGGAAAGAAGGTTCCATGGCGATGCCTGTCCCTCGAACCCAAGAGATGTGGTCCAGGATTGGGACAGTGTGAGGTGCAGAGTCATTGTGGATGTCATTATGTCCTTTCTCCCCGGCCTAAGCCGCAAGGATGTGGAAACCAAATTTGTGGACCTCCCGTTGTCATGGAGCGTAGGGCGATGGGAAACCTGGAGAGTAATAAGGTGACGCTTCGGCACAACAAATGAGAATAGCTTTTGTATTGGTGTGTATGTCTGAGTTAGTGAGAGTGAGAGGGTGCGATGGAGGGGGGTTGATCGTGGAGGGGGTGAGAGGGAAAAGGAGGGTGGGGAATGAAGTGAGGGGGCAATGGTTGGGGGTTGATAGTGATGGGGATGATAGAAGGTGAGAGGGAATGGGGTTGAGAGTGGTTGGCGGGTGGTGAGGGAAGGGAGTCTGGGGGGGCGATGGAGGATAGGCTGACACTCCGCTTCAGAAACATTTTAGAACAACAACTTGCATTTATATAGCGCCTTTAACGTAGTAAAATGTCCCAAGGCGCTTCACAAAATTTGACACCGAGCCACAGAAGGAGATATTGGAGGAGATGACCAAAAGCTTGGTCAAAGAGGTGGGTTTTAAGGAGCATCTTAAAGGAGGAAAGAGAGGCGGAGAGGTTTAGGGAGGGAATTCCAGAGCTCGGGGCCCAGGCAGCTGAAGGCACGGCCGCCAATGGTGGAGCAATTAAAATCGGGGATGTGCAAGAGGCCAGAATTAGAGGAACGCAGATATCTTGGAGGGTTGTAGGGCTGGAGAAGATTACAGAGATAGGGAGGGGCGAGGCCACGGAGGGATTTGAAAACAAGGATGACAATTTTAAAATTGAGGCATTGCCTTACTGGGAGTCACTCGGTCAGCGAGCAGAGGGGTGATGGGTGAACGGGACTTGGTGCGAGTTCGGACACAGACAGCTGAGTTTTGGATGATCTCAAGTTTTTTTTAAATTCATTTATGGGATGTGGGTGTTGCTGGCAAGGCCAACATTTATTGCCCATCCCTAGTTGCCCTTGAGAAGGGGGTAGTGAGCCGCCGCCTTGAGCCGCTGCAGTCCTTGTGGTGAAGGTACTCCCGCAGTGCTGTTAGGGAGGGAGTTCCAGGATGTTGACCCAGCGACGATGAAGGATTGGCCGATATACTTCTAAGTCAGGATGGTGTGTGACTTGGAGGGGAACTTGGAGGTGGTGGTGTTCCCATGCGCCTGCTGCCCTTGTCCTTCTAGGTGGAAGAGGTCGCAGGTTTGGGAGGTGCTGCCGAAGAAGCCTTGGCGAGTTGCTGCAGTGCATCTTGTAGATGGTACACACTGCAGCCACGGTACGCCGGTGGTGGAGGGATTGAATGTTTAAGGGGATGGATGTGGTGCCAATCAACTGGGATGCTTTGTCCTGGATGGTGTGGAGCTTCTTGAGTGTTGTTGGAGCTGCAACTCATCCAGGCAATTGGACAGTATTCCATCACACTCCTGACTTGTGCCTTGTAGATGGTAGAAAGGCTTTGGGGAGTCAGGAGGTGAGACGCTCACCACAGAATACCCAGCCTCTGGCCTGCTCCTGTTGTCACAGTATTTACAGAGGGTCGAAGGTGGGAGACCACCCAGGAGAGTGTTGGAATAGTCAGGGCTAGAGCTAACGGAGGCAGGGAGGAGGGTTTCAGCCACAGGTGAGCTGAGGCGGGGTGAAGTCAGGTGATGTTCTGGAGGTGGAAGCAGGCGGTGTTAGTGATAGCGCGGTTATGTGGTGTTATAGGACACCAAGGTTGTGAACAGTCTGGTTCAGCCTCAAACGGTTGCCAGGGAGAGGGATGGAGTCGGTGACTAGAGAATGGAGTTCGTGGTGGGGAGCGAAGACAATGGCTTCACTCTTCCCAATATTTAATTGGAAGGGTGGGACAGTAACAGTCGCTCCTCCAGAGGGGCGGGACAGTGACGCATGCTCCCCCGCGGGGCAGTGACGCTCGCTCGCTCCCCCGCGGGGCAGTGACGCTCGCTCGCTCCCCCGCGGGGCAGTGACGCTCGCTCGCTCCCCCGCGGGGCAGTGACGCTCGCTCGCTCCCCCGCGGGGCAGTGACGCTCGCTCGCTCCCCCGCGGGGCAGTGACGCTCGCTCGCTCCCCCGCGGGGCAGTGACGCTCGCTCGCTCCCCCGCGGGGCAGTGACGCTCGCTCGCTCCCCCGCGGGGCAGTGCCGCTCGCTCGCTCCCCCGCGGGGCAGTGCCGCTCGCTCGCTCCCCCGCGGGGCAGTGCCGCTCGCTCGCTCCCCCGCGGGGCAGTGCCGCTCGCTCGCTCCCCCGCGGGGCAGTGACGCTCGCTCGCTCCCCCGCGGGGCAGTGCCGCTCGCTCGCTCCCCCGCGGGGCAGTGCCGCTCGCTCGCTCCCCCGCGGGGCAGTGACGCTCGCTCGCTCCCCCGCGGGGCAGTGCCGCTCGCTCGCTCCCCCGCGGGGCAGTGCCGCTCGCTCGCTCCCCCGCGGGGCAGTGCCGCTCGCTCGCTCCCCCGCGGGGCAGTGCCGCTCGCTCGCTCCCCCGCGGGGCAGTGCCGCTCGCTCGCTCCCCCGCGGGGCAGTGCCACTCGCTGGGCTGGGGGCTGAGCTTGCTGTGTGTGGCATTGCTGGAGTGTTTCACTGTCACGGAGCTAGAAGGCAGCTCAGAACGTGGCCGCCTTGCGGCAGCCTGAAGCTGTGTGTTGTAATTGTAAGTATAATTAAACTGGACGTGCCTGTGGATCCAAGAGCTGGGAGCTCAGCTGGGGCATTTAAACTGGTTTCAGCACCAGGGCTAGGGAAGGGGCAAACCAGCCAGGGACCCGTTCCTGATCACTGCCCACTGATCCCTGCTCTAAAGTGGACATGTTCACTTTAAAGGCTTCTTGACCGTCGCTGTCAAAGGGTTTTGTGAATATTGGCTGAGGAAGTGGAAGGCGATTGAGACCAATGAGACTGCACCACCCCCCCCCCCCCCCTCCACCCCCAGGATAGAGTGTGCCCCCCTCCCGGCGAGACTGTGGCACAGCGAGACTGTACCTGAGTGAGAACTAGCACCTTCGGAAGTGGAGGAAGTTAGTGGCAAAATAATAAAAAGTTAATAGAAACCATGACAACATTTAGAGTGTGGCATTTGTAAACCGATTTGCATTTAGTAATTGGATTTAGCCTTCTGCCTTTCGTTGCCAGTCTGGTACTTTTTCGGAATGGAGCCCTTTGCTGTGCCTTGTGTTGATTCTTCGCTCTAGAGTTTGTGCTGCAGCAGAGAAGGCAGGGGCTGTTCTGGAACATTCCAGCACAGAGCACCTGTTGGTTGTAATAATACTGCTAGCTTGCACTAGTATCATGGGCAGTTTTGGTACAGTGGGGTATGTTATACCAGGGAGGTGTCTGTGTTGGAGCTATAACGTGTTGGGTGTGTGAATGGGGCAGTCCTGAAGCTGAAGTCCATGCTGATTTCTAGCCTGAGATTGTTTGACTGCCACTGGTCTGTGATCTCAGTGCTGTGATCTGTCAGATCACAAAGCTTCCATCGAAAAGCATCAGTTGTCTGTGCTGCTCGCTGAGATTAGATTAACAAAGGTCTTTCATCCTGCACTGTTAACGGTTAGCAACCTTTTCAGTGGTGTCTGTCTCCTTGTGCTAGCACCTGGCAGGGCAGGACCCCCTCTGATCAGGGCAGGACCCCCTCTGATCAGGGCAGTGATATACCTATCAATTCATTCCATGAAAAGCGACGAGTTAAGATAGTAACTATAGGTTGTGAACGGCAACAGTGGTTTACCACATTCACCCCTTGTTTAAAATTGAGTCCGGCGGGGTGAAGTGTACTACCAGTTCGTGTATGTCAGTCTCTCAGGAGGCCTCGTAAGGCTTTCTGATCTGCGCAGCAGCGGCGGCGGTGGTGCAGTATCCGATGTTAATGCTGGTGTCTGCGTGGTCGACGAAGGCTCCTGGGGTTCCGGCATGCCGTCTACAGGAGCTGGATTTGGGGGAGTGGTGGGGGGTAACGGTGGTATCTCAGGGGTGCCCGAGGGTGCGAGGTCTCGCAAGGAGACAGTGTCCTCCCGCCCGTCTGGGTATGCCACATAGGCGTACTGGGGGTTGGCGTGCAGGAGGTCCACCCTCTCGACCAGGGGGTCCGTTTTATGGGTCCTCACGTGCTTCCGCAGCAGGACGGGCCCCGGAGAAATCAACCATGTTGGTAGCGAGGTTCCCGGAGTCGACTTCCTGGGGAAAACAAACATTCGTTCATGGGGGGTGGCGTTAATGGCAGTGCAAAGCAGTGACCGGATGGAGTGGAGCGCTGCCGGGAGGACTTCCTGCCAGCGAGAGGTTGGGAGGCCCTTAGACTTTAGGGCTAAGAGGACGGCCTTCCAAACTGTCGCGTTTTCTCTTTCCACCTGGCCGTTCCCCAGGGGGTTGTAGCTGGTGGTCCTGCTCGCAGCAATACCTCTCGCGAGCAGGAACTGGCGAAGTTCCTCGCTCATGAAGGATGCGCCCCGGTCGCTATGTATATAGTTCAGGAACCCGAACAAGGCGAAGAGGTCGTTCAGGCATTTGATGACCGTGGTACTGGTCATGTCTGGGCAGCGGATGGCAAAGGGGAAACGGGAGTACTCGTCAATAATGTTGAGGAAGTACACATTACGGTCAGAGGACGGGAGGGGCCCCTTAAAATCGATGCTCAAGCGCTCGAAGGGGCGGGTGGCCTTGATCAGGCTTGCTCTGTCTGGCCTATAGAAATGCGGTTTGCATTCGGCACAGGTTTGGCAGTTCCTGGTCATGGTCCTGACCTCCTTGATGGAGTAGGGCAGGTTGCGGGCCTTAATGAAGTGGTAAAGTCTGGTGACCCCGGGGTGGCAGAGGTCATTGTGGAGGGTCCGCAGTCTATCAACTTGCGCGTTGGCGCATGTACTTCGTGATAGAGCATCTGGGGGGTCGTTGAGTTTACCAGGCCGGTACAAGATATCGTAATCGTAGGTGGAGAGCTCAATTCTCCACCTCAAGATCTTGTCGTTCTTGATTTTGCCCTTCAGCTTGTTATTAAACATAAAAGCAACCGAACGCTGGTCGGTGAGGAGGGTAAATCGTTTGCCTGCCAGGTAATGCCTCCAGCGTCGTACCGCCTCCACAATCGCCTGGGCCTCCTTCTCGACAGAAGAGTGTCGGATCTCAGGACCCTGGAGGGTCCTTGAGAAGAAGGCCACAGGTCTCCCCGCCTGGTTAAGGGTTGCAGCTAGGGCGAAGTCGGATGCATCGCTTTCCACTTGGAAAGGGATGGACTCATCCACTGCGTGCATTGTGGCCTTCGCAATGTCTCCTTTTATGAGGGAGAAGGCTGCGCCTGCTTCTGCTGTCAGGGGGAAGGAGGTGGACTTCATGAGGGGTCTGGCTTTGTCTGCATAATTGGGCACCCATTGGGCATAGTAAGCGAAGAGCCCCAGGGTTCTCTTCAGTGCCTTTGGACAGTGGGGGAGGGGAAGCTCCATGAGGGGGCGCATTCTTTCTGGGTCGGGGCCGATGACTCCGTTCTCTACTACGCAGCCGAGGATGGCAAGGCGCGAGGTGTTAAACACACATTTCTCCTTATTGTAAGTGAGGTTCAGCCATTGGGCCGTACGGAGGAATTTCTCCAGATTAACATCGTGGTCCTGCTGGTCGCGGCCGCAGATGGTGACGTTATCTAGATAAGGGAACGTGGCCTGCAGCGCGTTCTGGTCAACCATCCGGTCCATCTCCCTTTGGAAGACCGAAACCCCGTTGGTGACGCCGAAGGGAACCCTAAGGAAGTGGTAGAGGCGGCCATTCGCCTCGAAGGCGGTATACTGGCGGTCCTCAGGGCGGATAGGGAGTTGGTGATAGGCCGACTTGAGGTCGATGGTGGTGAATACCCGGTACTGTGCAATCTGGTTGACCATATCAGATATGCGGGGAAGGGGGTATGCGCCCAGCTGGGTGTACCGGTTTATGGTTTGGCTGTAGTCGATGACCAGGCGGTGTTTATTGCCGGTCTTAACGACTACGACCTGGGCACGCCAGGGGCTGGTGCTCCCCTCGATGATGCCCTCCTTCAGGAGTCGCTGCACCTCAGAGCTAATAAGAGCTCTGTCCCCGGCGCTGTACCGCCTGCTCTTGGTAGCAACGGGTTTACAGTCACGGGTGAGGTTAGCGAACAAGGAGGGGGGCGAGACTTTGAGGGTGGAGAGGCCGCAGGTGGTACGCGGCGGTTTAAATTTTGCTGGTTGCAGACTGTGAGTGGGGGGAGGGATCCACCGTAAGCCAAAGTGACACTTTGAAGGTGGCTTTGGAAATCCAGCCCTAGTAGGACGGCAGCGCAGAGCTGGGGCAGGACGAGAAGTTTAAAGTTTTTATATTCCGTGCCCCTAACCGACAGGGTCACCACACAGTAGCCGCTGATGTCTGTTGAATGGGACTTCGCCGCCATCGAGATCCGATGGCGCGTTGGCCGGACAGTGAGGGAGTAGCAGCTCACCGTGTCTGGGTGAATAAAACTCTCCGTGCTTCCGCTGTCGAACAGGCAGGTTGTGGCGTGGCCGTTTACTTCGATGTCCATCATGGACTTGGACAGATGATGCGGGAGAGCTTGGTCAAGCGTGACGGAGGCCAGTGTATGGCTGAGTGAGCTGCTGTAGTCTGCAGGTGAGGCGGTGGTCGGGTCTGGAGACAAAACAGCGGCCGAGTGCGGCGAACAAAATGGCGGTGCCCATGACGCGGATCCCCACGAAGTTGGACAAAATGGCGGAGAAGATGGCCGCCCCCACAACTCACATGAGGCACTGCTGGCGTCTGTGGCCTTGATCAAAGATGGCCGCCCCACGACTCACATGATGCAATGCTGGCACCTGTGGCCTTGATCAAAGATGGCCGCCCCACAACTCACATGAGGCACTGCTGGCGTCTGTGGCCTTGATCAAAGATGGCCGCCCCACGACACATGATGCAATGCTGGCACCTGTGGCCTTGATCAAAGATGGCCGCCCCACAACTCACATGAGGCACTGCTGGCGTCTGTGGCTTTCCCCCTGCAGGCGTTTACGAAGTGGCCTTTCTTTTTGCAGCCGGAGCAGGTCACGTTCCTTGCAGGGCAGCGCGCCCTTTGATGTCTCGCCTGGCCACAGAAGAAGCAGCTGGCGGCCCGATCGCAGAGGTCCGCTGCCGCAACAGGTCCCGGGGGTGGCGGTCCCGATTGATTCCGGGACACCGACGCCGTAGTAGGTCCCAGGGGCGGCGGTGCGAGGGGTATTGCGGCCGGAGTCGGGCCCGAGTCCCAGGGTCGCGCAGCACTGTACCTGGAGTATGCCTCGAGGTCCCGATGGGCCACTTCCAGGGAGCGAGCGAGGGCTGCAGCTGTTTTCAATTTGAGGTCCTTTGATTCGAGCAGTCTTTGCCGTGAGTAGTCGGACCGAAGGCCTTTCACGAAGGCATCGCGGATATTTCCTTCAGTATTTTCTGCAGCCGTTACAGCTTTAAAGTCACAGTCCCTGCCGAGTGTTTGTAGCGCCCGTAAAAATTCATCTACAGACTCTCCTGGCTGTTGCGAGCGGGATCTTAGGAGATGTCTGGCATACATTGAATTTACTGGGCTCCGGTACTGCTCTTTTAGCAGGTTGAGGGTGTCCTTGTATGTAGCAAGGTCCCGGATGAGTGCAAATGCTTTAGGGCTCACCTGGGCGGTCAGGACTCTTAGTTTGGATTCCAGAGGCTCCCAGGTAGGATTCGAAACAGCTCAGCCAGTGTTCGAAGTCGAGGGCTGAATTCGCTGCCTGTGGGTTGAGATCCAGGTACGGCGGTCGGAGGGCTCGCAGCCAGGTAGGCTGCTGGGGCTGTTGTAGCTGGCCGTTTGGCTGGTCGTTTGGCTGCTCCGATCCACTCATTTCAAAATTTAGCCAATAAAATTGATATACCTAGCAATTCATTCCATGAAAAGCGACGAGTTAAGATAGTAACTATAGGTTGTGAACGGTAACAGTGGTTTACCACAGGCAGGACCCCCTCTGATCATGTGTGAAGGGTAGAATTCGAGGTCCGCTGGCACAGCAGTCTATCTGTGTATGTACGTGGTGCTGACTGATTGAGGAGGATGTTACATTACTTATTCGTGTGGTCTTATGATTCAAAAGAAGTCAGTCTCCATAGAAACTTCTTCCTGGTCGCCCCTCCTGGTTCAGGGTGTCTCAGTGAGATGTCGTACAGCACTAAAGGAGCATTATCACTGGGCGTGGCACAAGGTACTTGAAGGGACAGTGCCCTGGGGAAACCGGGATTTGTTTTCCTCCTGTGGGATGAGGGGAATTTCTAGCTTTAGATGGAAGTTGAACTTTGACAGGATGAAAAGGCTCCCGGATGACTGGTGGCCTGTGTGAGCTCGCTGACTTCAGCTATTGTTCAGTGTATTGTAGTCGGGGCCCCTGAGCTAGCTGGGATTTCTGGTGCCAATCATTGTTGAGTGGAGAGGCAGGGGGAACGAAGGACGTTCAGGTGAGGAAAGGATCAGGCTTGGGTATGATGCCCTCAGCAGTTCAATATGCTGCTGACACTTATTGCCCCGACTCACAGAAAGAAAGACTTGCATTTATTCAGCGCCTTTCACAACCTCAGGACGTCCCAAAGCACTTAACAGTCGATGATGTACTTTTTGAAATGTTGTAATGTAGGAAATGCGGCAGGCAATTTGCACACAGCAAGCTCCCACAAACGAGCAGGTAATCTGTTTTAGTTATTTTGGTTGAGGGATATTGGCCAGGACACCGGGGGGCCTTCCCTGCTCTTCAAAATAATTCAGTGGGAACTTTTATGTCCACCTGAGAGAGCAGACGGTTTAACATCTCATCCAAAAGACGGCACCTCCGACAGTGCAGCACTCCCTCAGTACTGCACTGATTGTCAGCCGAGCTTCTGTGCTGAAGTCTCTGGAGTGGGACTTGAATTTGGGTGAGATACTGCATGGTGTCCATGAAATGCTGCCTCCGCTGCGTTGGCACCTTTGGAGGACAGGAGCTAAGGAACAATCAACTTGTTCAGCTGTTGCGGTGAGCACCTCCTCTCTGCCCCGCCGACACCGTGCCGGCTCACTTCCAGGCAGGAGCCACCCAGAAATTCAAGGAGCTGAATGACCATCTCATTGGCGTGGTTAGATTGGTTGAGAGAGGAATGTGGCGTTCCCTTGTCCTCCAAATAGCTCTGTGGAACGCTAATGTCTGTTTCCCCATCCCCAGAGTCTGATCTGATGGCTGGCATCTCGCACAGTGCAGCACTCCCTCCACTGCACTGAGGTGTCGGCCTGGATTCTGTGCTCCGCTCTGGAGTGGGGCCTGACTCATGACCCTCTGACCTAGGCGAGAGTGCTACCACTGAGCCACGCCAACTCACTGAAGGAGGTAAATGTGAGTCCAGAAATCACTGGACAAATCCCACACAGAGTATTATCCCCTGTATTTAGGAAATAGGCTGAGAACAGAATGGAAGAAGAGTGATTCCGGCTTGGAGTTATTTTGGTGGTGATCTGATCAGTTTTAAAAAAATGAAACAATCGATGTTGAATTAAATGGTTCATTAAAACCTGGGATTGCTTGTAAGGAGGGCAATGCTGTTTGAGTCTTTTTAAACCATAAAACTTTCCCACATAAATTCTAAAGCGCGCGCCAGTATGTAGGCTGAGCTGTAGTTTATATCATTCTATAACACTGAGGAGGTGAAGAGGAGAAGGAGGGGAGAGGGCAGCTCCTGGGGGTAATGGCCGTGACTCGCGTGTATCTGGGTTAAGAATGGCACTGACATTTACACACTGCTCTCCTTTCTCATAGGCACTGGAGGGAAACGAGGAAAAGGCAAGTGCTCTGTGGAATCGTGTGCAGTGGAACATCTCTGCTGTGACTGAGCAGCTGGTGAGCTGCAGGAATGGCTGGTCTTGTTCAAGTGGTGAAGGTAAGAGGACTGTGGGAGCTGGGACGGTCCAGTGGGCGGTGGGGGGGGGGCGGATTTCTCTGAGCTGCCCTTCACTTGGTAACGTACATAAAATGATATGAAAGTTGGCGTATCTGAAGCTGTCTAAATGAGTGTTTGTATGTTAAACATCAAATGTACTGCTAACTGTTCCACAGAGTGTTGCAACTGATTAGCCTAAATCCTCATTCTGACTCTGATCTCAGTCAGTCAGGAAAGGAAAGTTGGCCCCCTCACACAGCTCGGTGAGTAAATGTCCCAGCCAGTGTGGTACTGAGTCCTGCGGATCCAGAGCTCTGTCTCCCAGGCTATGCTGACATCAGCAGCCACTGTGGAATGACACTTAGCCTCAGTGCCCTGGGAGCCTTTTTAAAGTCTGAAAATGATTGTAAACAGTTGTCGGTCTTTGCAAAGTGTGTACAGGATGGGGCTTGGGTGTGAGGAGAGTTGTGGAGGGCAAGGCCAAATGGAAGGAGAAACCACATGGAGGCTAGTAATGGAGTGTGTGAGCGAGTGGTGGAGCGGAGCAGAGCTGACCCGGACCACTGCTTGACGCCTGCTTACGTGGACATGCTGCTGTGTAATGGGGCAGTAAGAAGGGTTGTCTGTTTAGCACTCTGAGGCAGTGTGGGGTTGTGGGGATTTATGATCCCCTCCCTCCAAATGTTTTGAGGTCGTCCAACGAGGTTTTGGGGGCCGTGTCCATTTTGCTCCTAGGAACCTCTGCTGTTCCCGGCTCTGCCTTTGCACAAAGTAAGTCGGCATCCCTCCATTCCCAGCTCGGTCCCTTCTTGCCACGCCCACCAAACCTCGCTCCTTTGCTGCTCTAAGGTGCCCTCTCCAGAGGATGGTTGGAGGGTGCCTGGAGGATGCATCTGAGTGACGCCAAAGCTGGCCCACTTAGGCAGCCCCTGAAAGGACTGATGAAATGTCATGTGGCAGGCAGGAGCAGACACTGTGCGAGCAGGGCCATCTCACGACCCCAGGAATATAGGGCTCCCTTAAAACCAACTGGCCCCTACAGAGTACCAGTAGCCAGCCATCATACTGCTCCCACTGGGGTAGGTACATGACGGGAGCAGCGGTACATGACGGGAGCAGCGGTACATGACGGGAGCAGCGGTACATGACGGGAGCAGCGGTACATGACAGGCATTGTTCAGGCTGAGCGAGAGGAGGAAGAAACACTCGTGCCAGTGCAGCTGAAAAAACTAATGACACTTTATTTCACTTAGTCCAGAGAGTTTCTTTCAGAAGGGTCTGAAGGAAGCAGTGACTGGAGGATGGGCATGTGTGATAGAATAGCTGAGAATGAATGGTATGGTGTTTATTGGGACACTGTAAGCTGACAGATCGGGCTGGACTGATTGTGCTGGGACTGCATCATGCATTTAATTGGAAGTGTTGTCTGTGACGAGCATATCGGTCTTCCTGCTCCAAGTCTCCTTAATTATTTTTTCCTCTTCCTCATCATCCTCCTCCCCTGGCACTCATCACCTACAGCTGTGTGGAGGCCCTTGCTGGACCATACAGTAGGACTACCTCTTTCTCCTCTGCCTCGCCCCGCCCCCCCACACCGAGTCTGCTTCACTGGATCCATGGTGTGTTCAGCACTAACTCTGGGCAGGGCGTTTGCTTCACTGTATCCGTGTCCAGCTCACGTTGGGGGCGGGGGCCTTAAATCGCGTTAAAGTGGGCGGCCCACCAAGGAGCCGTCTGTCCAGTTCACCTATTCCTTTCAACAATCCGGGCATGGTACACCTGTCGAAATGAAGGCATTACAAGAGCTCACAGAATATCGGCAATCACATGCACAGTGAAGTTGTGATGGTGAGTCACTATCGGGTCATGTCTTGGAGAGTGAAGTTGTGATGGGGTGTCACTATCGGGCCATGTCTTGGATAGTGAAGTTGTGATGGTGTGCCACTATCGGGCAATGTCTTGGATAGTGAAGTTGTGATGGGGTGTCACTATCGGGCCATGACTTGGATAGTGAAGTTGTGATGGGGTGTCACTATCGGGCCATGACTTGGATAGTGAAGTTGCGATGGTGTGTCACTATCGGGCAATGACTTGGATAGTGAAGTTGTGATGGGGTGTCACTATTGGGCAGTGACTGGGATAGTGAAGTTGTGATGGGGTGTCACTATCGGGCCATTTCTTGGATAGTGAAGTTGCGATGGGGTGTCACTATCGGGCAGTGACTGGGATAGTGAAGTTGTGATGGGGTGTCACTATTCAGACATGAATAAAGTGAAGGCTCTTTCAGTTCATGCCTGTCATGGGGTTGATGTGTGGGGCTTGGGGGGGTTGATATGTGGGGCTTGGGGGGGTTGATGTGTGGGGCTTGGGGGGGTTGATGTGTGGGGCTTGGGGGGGTTGATGTGTGGGGCTTGGGGGGGTTGATGTGTGGGGCTTGGGGGGGTTGATGTGTGGGGCTTGGGGGGGTTGATGTGTGGGGCTTGGGGGGGTTGATGTGTGGGGCTTGGGGGGGTTGATGTGTGGGGCTTGGGGGGGTTGATGTGTGGGGCTTGGGGGGGTTGATGTGTGGGGCTTGGGGGGGTTGATGTGTGGGGCTTGGGGGGGTTGATGTGTGGGGCTTGGGGGGGTTGATGTGTGGGGCTTGGGGGGGTTGATGTGTGGGGCTTGGGGGGGTTGATGTGTGGGGCTTGGGGGGGGTTGATGTGTGGGGCTTGGGGGGGGTTGATGTGTGGGGCTTGGGGGGGTTGATGTGTGGGGCTTGGGGGAGGGTTGATGTGTGGGGCTTGGGGGGCCACATGCTGTGCATACTGCCGCTCAGTAAAAGCTCTCTACCCTCTCAAGCTGAGGTATCTTTCCACATGGAAAATATTGCCTCACGCAAACAATTCACTTCCTTGATACGGCCGTGGACACCCAGCCAGCTAACTGATGTGGGAGCTGCTGCCACTGGTGGTTTAGAATGCCCAGAGGTGTCAAAGTTAAATGTAGGAGGGTCGTCTGTAGTATGGCCTCCAGGAGATTGCGTAACTGTGTGACCACCTTCTTGTGTTCTCTTCCAGCCCACCCTTTAAAATGGTTTCCATTATTGCAGGGCTCCCAAGTGTGCAGAGCATTATTGCACCTGTTAATATTAGTCTAATGGCCTGTTGGTGCCTTGGTCAGTTCTAACATCCTTTGTGTGTTGGCACCCAGTGCTATGGGATTTGACCAGTATTCAGTGATTCCCTCCATAACCAGAGCTGGTGCCCCATAACCACCCTGTGTGTCCCCTTGAGAACCCGAGGATGTTGTTCCCTGGGTCAGGGAATGGGATCCGTCCCCTCCTTTATCACGTGGCCCATTTCAACAATCTCACAGCTAACTGGTGCACTGCAGAGATTTGAGAGCCAGCTGCTAGTCTCCTCTCCGGTGAATTCTTCTGGGAAATATTTTAATATTCCAACTGCTTATCTCTTTTAACTTCACTGTTACTTTTATCTTTTTAGAATTCTAACTTCTATAACCGTTCTTTCACATCTGATGACATTTTAGTGCTATTAACATTTTATTCTACCCTCCTCTCTGTCCTTTGTGTACCTCCATTTTCCCCTTTTACCATGGTTTAATAAGTTCTTGTCCTCTCACAGGGTCCCAAATCTGCCTGTACTGGGGCCTGGATAACATCCAGACATGGGCAGACAAGTTGCGGGTATCATGCACGCCACATCAGTGCCAGAAAATAACCATCTCCAACAACAAAAGGCCCAAACACCTTCCCCAACCTTCAACAGCATTACCATCACTGAATCCCTCACCATCAGCAGCTTGGGGGTCACCACGAACCAAAAGCTTAACTGGACCAGCCATATCACCACTGGTTATAGAGCAGGGTATTCACTTCCTGAACCTTAAAACCGCTCCACCACCTACAACACTCAAGTCAGGAGTGTGATGGAATACTCTGCACTTGCCTGGATGGGTTTAGCTGCAACAATAGAAGTTCAAAACCCATCCAGGACAGAGCAGGCTGCTTGATCAGAGCCCCTGCCATTCAACTTGGTGTCAGTCCCTCCAATATTGATGTGCTGTGGCTGCACTGTGTGCGATCTACAGCATGCACTGCAGCAACTCACCAAGGTTACTTCAAGAGCACCTCCAAGCTTAGCGATCGCTACAACCAAGAAGAACAACAGTAGCAATGTGATGGGAACACCATCACTTACAAATGCCTTGCCAAGGGACACACCACCCTTATTACGTCCGTGAATGATTGAGACACGGACAGCAGGAGTTGAACAAAACACGTCTTTACTGATGGAAGTCAATAGTGAAACTGAAAACAACAGAGGCTCACTAGCGCCTTTTATTCACTAGCGCCTTTTATACAGGGGTGGTCACTGCCGGTACTGCAGTCTGAGACCAGTTATTCTCTTAAAGGTACATACACAACGGGCTTGCCGCGCGTGCAAGCCCCCGATGTGCACTTACCCGGCGCGCCGACATCTGAAACCTGGCCCGCAGTGGATTTCCTGTCAGTGGCCAGGTTCTGATGTCGGCGCGCTGTGCTAACCTGACCCAGCGGCGTAGTTAGTGCGATGTGCCGGCTGGGATCAGGTGAGCACTGTTCAGCCAATCAGGGGAGGGGAAACTTCATTCATAAGTTTGATAGTAAAGACTGTCAAACTCATGAAAAGTACGGCACCCCAAAAAAATACTTAAACTTCAAATAAAATTTTAAAAAGCATCCCAATAATTAAATTAACTATGAATAACTTTAAAAAACTATTTTAAACAATTAATCAAATTTTTGAAAAAAATAAATTTTTTAAAAATAGGGTCTAAAACTAAACTTACCTTACTGTAGATTCTTTAAAAATAATAAACCTGTGGGGAAAAAAAAAAATTCTAAATTGTACTAAAAGACCACTTACCTGTAAAACTAAGTAGTTACGTGTGGTTTCTCAATGCGTAAAAACCGGAGGCCTTTACACACGCGCAAATCTGTAAAAATACAGGAAATCCAAGTCGCACGCGCTGCCCAATACCGCGCATGCGTTCAGCCTCTTAACCCCTTGGGTCAGAGGACAGGAAATGCCGGTTTTCAGCGCATGCGCTGTGCATGCTGAAAACCGGCAATTCCTCCTGGCACACGTGTGAGTACCCCGTCCGTACTCACGCATTGTGACAGGAATTACTGGGCCAACAATTCCTCCCCTTTTAGATAAACAGTACATAACATTCATTTAACAACTAAATGATAACTAGTTACAATCACAATTATGGTTGCTAGATACATTGGTTAAGTTTAAGCAATTATAAGTTCAGTCTTTGAGGAGGCTTCCTGATTCTGTCTGGATAACACCTCTTTGGGGTATCAGGTTCTTCTGGCAATGTTGAATCGGGATCAATGTCGTTGTTTGGTTCATCTGCTTCCAATATTACCGGTTCTGCGGTAGCTGCAATTGGAACGTCGATTTCATTACCAGGTGTATCAGATCATGGTGTGGAGTTGACGTTTTCCAGTGACTCTAGAATCTGGTCAGCATGGCATCTTACAATGCTCTCCCCAACGTCCACGGTATACATGAGCGGTCCTTGTCGTGTACAAATCGTTCCTGGCTGCCATTTCTCAGTACGGTAGTCCCGGGCCAAAACTGGTTGACCTATCTTAAAACTCCTGGTCGGCCTTTCATTCATATTCTGAAACTGCCTGATCTCCACATCTCTTCGGACGTTTGGCTTAACCAAATCCAAGCGGCATCGTAGTCTTCGATTGAAGAACATCATGGCTGGAGTTTGGTTGGTAACCGCATGTGTCGCATTCCGGTAGGCAAACAAGAAGTTGTCCACCTTGTGTTGTAGGGGTATATCTTCATTACACATTGCCTTGATAGCCTTCTTGAATGTTTGGACAAACCTCTCGGCCAATCCATTAGTGGCTGGATGATATGGGGCAGATGTGTAATGCTTAACACCATTGTTCTTTAAGAACCTCTGGAACTCTTCAGACACAAACTGTGGTCCATTGTCAGAGCAAATCTGTTCAGGCAGCCCATTCCTGGCGAATATGGTTCGTAAAACTGTGATAGTTTTTTCCGTGGTGGTTGAGGACATTTTTATTACCTCTGGCCACTTTGTGCATCCACCGCAATTAAAAACATCGAGTCCATGAAGGGACCAGTAAAATCAATGTGCACCCTTTGCCATGGAGATGAGGGCCACTCCCATGGATGCAGAGGAGCTTGTGGTGGGGCGTTTTGGACTTTCTGGCATCCTGCACAGCTCTTGGTCATCTCTTCGATTTCTCTATCGATTCCCGGCCATCACACAAACGCTCTGGCTAAGCTCTTCATTTTTACCCCACCCAGATGACCCTCATGAAGCTCATTGAGCACTCTATCCGTCAACTTAGGTGGAATTACTACTCTGGATCCACACATCAAGGTTCCTCTGCACACTGACAGCTGTTCTCTTCTCGGCGAGAATGCTGGCAGCAGTGGTTCGCCATGTGCTGGCTATCCCTTCACCGTTAAATCATAGACCCGTGATAGTGTCGGGTCATTCCGTGTTTCCTTTTCTATGTTTGCATTCGTCACAGGGAGACATTCGACTATGGTCGAGTGGAATAACTCCATTGGATCCACTGCAAGGTCTTCTTGCAACGGTAGGCGTGACAATCCATCAGCATTTCCATGCTGTTTCGTTCCTTTGTACTCGATGTCATATTGGTGTGCCCCTAGGAAAAGGGACCACCTCTGCAGCCGTTGTGCTGTCATTATCGGTACGCCCGTCTGAGGGTTGAAAATGGAGACAAGAGGTTGATGATCAGTTAGTAGAGTAAATTTTTGACCGTGCAGGTAGTGATTGAACTTCTTCACCCCCCACACTAGGCTGAGGGCCTCTCTGTCAATCTGGGCGTAGTTACGCTCGGCAGAAGTTAACGAGCGTGACGCAAAAGCTATCGGCCTCTCTAAATCATCAAGGAATTTATGTGACAGTACCGCCCCAATGCCGTAGGGAGACGCATCACACGCCAGTCTGATCGGCAGTGCTGGGTTGTAGTGAGCCAATACTTCCCTTGAAGTGATTAAGTCCTTACTTCTGAAAGGCACGCTTACAATCATCGCTCCATTTCCATGCTACCCCCGTTCGTAGCAGGGCGTTCAGTGGGTGCAGAATTGTCGACAAATTCGGCAAAAACTTATGATAGTAATTCACCAATCCGAGGAATGACCTCAGTTGCGACACATTTTCAGGCGCTGGGGCCTTAACAACCGCTTCAATTTTGTCAGGGGACTTATGTAACCCCTCTTCATCAATCACGTGGCCACAATACGATATCTGTTTCTTAAAAAATTCGCACTTGGGGCGGTTGGCTCGCAGCCCATGTTCCCGTAGTCTAGTGAGCACCTGTTCTAGGTTGTTAAGGTGTTCACTGTCATCTTCACCTGTTACAAGGATGTCGTCCAAGCAACACTGAGCCCCCGGAATCCCTTGCAGGACTTGTTCCATCGCTCTTTGCCATATCGCCGGAGCCGATGCTACTCCGAATACCAATCGATGATACTGGTAAAGACCTTTGTGAGTGTTTATCGTGAGATACTTCCTAGAGGACTCCTCAACCGCCATCTGCAAATATGCTTGTGCTAGGTCAATTTTTGTAAAACGCTTCCCTTCAGACAGTGAGGCGAAGATGTCTTCTATCCTTGGAAGAGGATATTGTACTGTGTGAAGGACTGGGTTCACCGTCACCTTGAAATCCCCACAGATGCGAATCTTCCTTGGCTCCCCGGACTTACTGCTTAACATTTTCTTCATGACAAGAACGATGGGTGTTGCCCACTCGCTCCAGTCGACCTTAGACAACACGCCTGCCTTCTCCAGATTCTCCAGCTCTGCCTCGACGGCTGGGCGAATTGCATATGGTACCAGTCTTGCTTTGAAAAACTTGGGAACTGCATTCTCTTCTATTTTTATCGAGGCGGTTACGCCTTTAAGCGCGCCCAGTTCTTGTTGGAATACCTCTTTGGCGTTAGCTAAGATTGTTGACAGTCGTCCAGGAGTGACGTCTTCATCTTTTTTACCGTCCACCGTCATTGCATGAATGGAGTGCCAATCTAAGTTTATCTTCCTGATCCATTCCCGTCCCAATAACGGTGGTCCACCATTTGGCAGTATGTAGAGATACAATTTCCGTATTTTCTTGCCGTTGAATTCGACAGGCACCCTTATTTTTCCTCTGGGGTATACTTTTTGCCCCGTATACGTCGTCAAGACGATGGATGTCTCTCTCAAGGGTATGTGTGAAAATAGCTGCTCGTAGTCTCGTCGATTCATGACGGTTAGCGCTGATCCTGTATCCAGTTCCATTTTAACTTGGGACCCTGCTATCGTGAGGGTGACCCAAATGGTTCGGTGATCCTCTTTTGCGATTACATTGTGAAGTTTGAGACAGCTTAGTCTCCTGTTCCCGGATTCACTATCGCTCATCTGGTCTTCGGAACTACTGTCGGTCATCTTTTGTACTTTCTTGTACGGTTCCTTAGTAGCCTTTTTGTTGTCGCTGGTCTTCTTCCCAGACCTGCAAACTCGTGCAATGTGTCCCATCTTCCCGCATTGCCTGCATATTTTGTCTTTGGACCAGCAGTCCTTCTGGTCATGGTTAGTTCTGCCGCAGCGATAACATTTTGCAAATCCCCGTGTCATTTTGTGGGTGCCGTATTCCTGTGGTTTTTGTTGTATTTCCGCAGCTCCCCTGGCTGCTGCTTCGTATGATACTGCCACGCTGAAAGCCTTATCTAGCGTCAGCTCTTTCTCTGAGAGTAACTTCTTCTGTGTTCCTTCACTCATGAGTCCACAGACAAATTTGTCCCGTAGGGTATCTGCCAGTCCTGCTCCGAACTGGCAGTGCTTTGATAGCTTGCGTAGTTCTGTAAGATACTCAGCATTGCTCTCATCTTTATGCTGAGTTCTCCTGTGGAATTTAAATCTTTCTGCTATCAACAGCGGTGCAGGGTTTAGGTGTTCCTGTAGGACAGCAACAATTTCGCTAAAACTCTTCGCCTTCGGTTTGGCTGGAGTAATCAGGTCCCGCAATAGGCCGTACGCTCTAGCGCCCATTAAGTTTAGCAATATCGATGCCTTTTTCTCCTCCGCTATTTCGTTTGCCTCGAAATATACCTCGACTCTTTCCGCATACGTGGTCCAGTCCTCTATTGTATTATCAAAAGCAGTGATACAGCCAGTCTTCGGCATCTTGCAAATCTAAAATGGCGCCTCCCGTGCTTTGCCTTCTTCCCCGATTTAACAAAATGGCGCCTCCCGCGCTTTGCGTTCTTCCCCGCTGATTAAGATGGCGCCTCCCGCGTTTCGCCGCCTTCCCCGCTGTTGCTAGCGCTGCTTTCCGTGGTTCCCGTTGCAACCTGCAGCTCCTCGCGGTTTCTTGCGCGTTTAATATTTCTTTTTTTATTATTTTCCCGTCGTGGAACAACCCTGTGGGACTCTTGCCTCCCTCTTCGCGGGTCTATACGCAGCCCGGCTTTGTAGCACCGGCCGCGCCCTGTGAGCTCCACCCTCTCTCTTCTTCCCGACAATGCTGCTCGGCCCCGTTGCAAACCACCCGCTCGAGTTCGCGACCGCCGCAGCCCAGGAAGGATCAGTGCACTACCTGCCATCAGCCCGATTAGCTGAAGCACTGTCGACAGGAACCAGGCCCCGCTTCCGACAGCTTCTCCAGCAATCTTCAACTCCGCAACACAGGGCGGATGCCCATGGTCGACGCCCGTTTCTACTGCCTCTTACTTTCTTTTCTTTCTGGCCTCGACCTCTGCTCACTTTGCTGTAGGAATGGATCCCAGGAGGTGGTGCAGACTGTAGGTAGGTTCGTATCTGCTCGTCGCCAGTATTACGTCCGTGAATGATTGAGACATGGACAGCAGAAGTTGAACAAAACAAGTCTTTACTGATGGAAGTCAATAGTGAAACTGAAAACAACAGAGGCTCACTGGCGCCTTTTATACAGGGGTGGTCACTGCCGGTACTGCAGTCTGAGACCAGTTATTCTCTTAAAGGTACATACACAACAACCCTGACTTGGACAGCGTCGCTGGGCCAAAATCATGGAACTCCCTTAATAACAGCACTGTGGGAGCACTATCACCACATGGACTGCAGCGGTGCAATAAGGAAGCCCAACACCACCTTCTCAAGGGCAACCAGCGATGGGCACGAAATGCCGGCCTTGCCTGTGTCGCCCACAGCCCAAAAGCAGGTGAGGAAAAAAAGCTGAAGGGGATTACTAAGTACACTGATGTATGCTGTTTCGAGGATGCTGGAGCGTTTCCCGGGATGCTGCAGTCTGACCGTGTGCAGTGAGGAGCGTTTCCTGGGATGCTGCAGTCTGACCGTGTGCAGTGAGGAGCGTTTCCCGGGATGCTGCAGTCTGACCGTGTGCAGTGAGGAGCGTTTCCCGGGATGCTGCAGCAGTGGAAGTGCGCCATTCTTCATGCCGCAGCAACTCTTCTGAGTTTTAGTTTTTCCAAATAATTTGATAAGTAACCGGAGAATTCATGTTTTTCTTAAAGGATCAGATTTAAACTATTAGCAAATGCTTAACTTTTACTAAAAAGACAAAACCAAGTTCAGAGATAGGCAGGAAGAGAGGGAGGAAAGGCTGTCCATTCAAGGCTGGTCTGCATCTTAACTTCAAATGCACGTCTTGATGAGGGCGGTGTGACGGGGAGGCGTTGTGAAGGACAGTCGATGTGGGAACTGTCTTGATGTCATTCAGTGAATGAAATCCCCGCCAAGCTCTGACCTTGTTTATGACGTTTATAAGGGTGCAGTTCTGATTCTGAGCACCTGATGTCACTGTTAGCAAACGCTACGGACCCCACGGGCCTACTGCTGTATCTTCAGTGTGGTCAGTATTTTAAAGTCTGCGTTCCGTTTCTGACTATGTGGCGTAATAAAAGTAACCACTTGTGTGGTTCTGGATGTTGTTGAAGCGAATGTAATCCATCACGAGACTGCCCACCACTGCCTGGGGCTCTGCTGCTTGCGAGTGCTCTGGTCATCCTTGCTTTTAACTTTTTGTGTGGGCCCCTCGGACTCGCAGTACATCCCCTCAGCCTCGCAGTACGGCCCCTCGGACTCGCAGTACGGCCCCTCGGACTCGCTGTACGGCCCCTCGGACTCACAGTACGTCCTCTCAGCCTCTCTGTACGGCCCACCGGCCTCGCAGTACGGCCCACCGGACTCGCAGTACTTGCCCTCGGACTCGCAGCTCAAAGTGTTGAAATTGTGGGTGATGTTGGTGATTGTGCTGCTTTCTGCTGTTCTGATTGTGTTTTTTAAAAGATGTATCCACAACGTATGTCAATTGCACAGCAAAAAAACTGAAGGCAGAAATCATTGCAGTGTGTGTGTGTTATCGAATGAGACTTGCATGTCCGTGTGTATGGAAATGTGGCTGAGCACGGTTTCAAAATGAGCTATTGATGATCAGTGATTTTGATCGGTGCAGTCTCTCTCCCATCCTGCTTCTCTCGGGAGCAGCGATCTGAGTAATGATGCACATTTGTGTTGCATCAAAACCGTGTCGGGAGTTTCCCGACACCTCGGTTAGTAAAGGCTGTGCGTCACCCAGCGTTACAGGGTAGAAAGTCTATTCCGTGTCTCTGCTGAATTAGCTGGTGTGGAAAGGCAGCACCCGCTTTCCTGGGCGAAATCGCAGTTTCTGCCCCTGATCACTGCTGTCGTCTACCCTGGACATGGACGGAGAATGGGGTTGGGCTCGGTTTTAATTCTCTCTCTCTCTCGCGCTCTCTCTCTCTTCCCCCCCTCCCCACATGGAGCATGCAGTTTGGGTGGGTTCCTGGAGCTGTCTGGCAATTGTGGAGCTGTACTCGCATTCAATCCCTCCTGAAGCTTTTGAACCTTGCTGGGGTACAATTAAGTGGCCACTGACTGTTGTTGAGGTACAGTTAAATGGCCACTGACTCTCACTGGGGTACAGTTCCACAGACACTGACTCTCACTGGGGTACAGCTCCACAGACACTGACTCTCACTGGGGTACAGTTCCACAGACACTGACTCTCACTGGGGTACAGTTCCACAGACACTGACTCTCACTGGGGTACAGTTCCACAGACACTGACTCTCACTGGGGTACAGTTCCACAGACACTGACTCTCACTGGGGTACAGTTCCACAGACACTGACTCTCACTCGGGGACAGTTCCACAGACACTGACTCTCACTGGGGTACAGTTCCACAGACACTGACTCTCACTGGGGTACAGTTCCACAGACACTGACTCTCACTCGGGGACAGTTCCACAGACACTGACTCTCACTCGGGAACAGTTCCACAGACACTGACTCTCACTGGGGTACAGTTCCACAGACTCTGACTCTCACTGGGGGACAGTTCCACAGACACTGACTCTCACTGGGGGACAGTTCCACAGACACTGACTCTCACTGGGGTACAGTTCCACAGACACTGACTCTCACTGGGGTACAGTTCCACAGACACTGACTCTCACTGGGGTACAGTTCCACAGACACTGACTCTCACTGGGGTACAGTTCCACAGACACTGACTCTCACTGGGGTACAGTTCCACAGACACTGACTCTCACTCGGGGACAGTTCCACAGACACTGACTCTCACTGGGGTACAGTTCCACAGACACTGACTCTCACTGGGGTACAGTTCCACAGACACTGACTCTCACTCGGGGACAGTTCCACAGACACTGACTCTCACTCGGGAACAGTTCCACAGACACTGACTCTCACTGGGGTACAGTTCCACAGACTCTGACTCTCACTGGGGGACAGTTCCACAGACACTGACTCTCACTGGGGGACAGTTCCACAGACACTGACTCTCACTGGGGTACAGTTCCACAGACACTGACTCTCACTGGGGTACAGTTCCACAGACACTGACTCTCACTGGGGGACAGTTCCACAGACACTGACTCTCACTGGGGTACCACAGGCACTGACCACCCTCCAGTACCTTGCCCTGTTGTTGCATTTGTTGTTTAATATGCAGTGTGCAGCAGCTCCCTGTTGATTTTGAGCCCTGCTGTTATTCAGCAGCTCTCTCTAAACATCAGACACCTTGACTGTGTCATTGAGTTATTTATGGGGATTCAGTCTGCGTGTCGGTTCTCCTGCCTTAGTTGAGGGGAAATGACTCACAGACTCTGCTG
Source organism: Somniosus microcephalus (assembly GCF_052327205.1). Classification (NCBI taxonomy): domain Eukaryota; kingdom Metazoa; phylum Chordata; class Chondrichthyes; order Squaliformes; family Somniosidae; genus Somniosus; species Somniosus microcephalus. The sequence goes on along the minus strand of NC_141010.1, from coordinate 64,366,954 downwards.
CTGGAAGCACTGATAAGGGGCAGCGTGTTCGAAACACCATTTGTTTAATCCAATTGCCTTCGAGTCGTTATCTTGTGCTATTAACCGACCTCTGCTTTGTTTCGTGAGCCTGACTTTGCTTTCCCATTGCGTTGTAATGACAGTGACCAGAAGCTGCAGGGCCCCAGCTGTCCGGCAGGGTGTGGAATCAGTGCAGACTCAGTGAGTCAGAACCTGCACCTTTCTGTTTTCTCTCTTGTATGTGATGGTTACAGTATTCATATTGTAAATGTGTTACTAGATCAATTTTAAGCTGTTGGCATGAGCAAAAGTGGCAAATTTACTTGGTGGAGATGTTTCTCCAATTCTGCCCTCTTCATCCCCGACTTTGTCTCCCCATTGGTGGGTGTGCCTTCTGCTGCCGAGGCCCTAAGGCTTGGAACTCTCTCCCAGACTCTCTACCTCGCTCTCGTCCTTTAAGACCCTCCTTAAAACCTACCTCTTTAACCAAGCTTTTGGTCATCTGTCCTAATATCTCCTTATGTGGCTCGGTGTCAGACTTTATTTGATAAGGTTCCTGTGAAGCACCCTGGGATGTTTTACTGTGCCAAAGGCGCTATATAAATACAAGTAGTTGTTTGCCAGGGTGTGCGAGACCTGTGCATGGGGAAACGATGGCACTAGGGCAGTGAAAAAGCAGCTTTAAACAGGAACTGAATTTGGAGGAAATAAGCTAGCTTACAGCTCCGCGACAAACCGAGATTGCAATGAAAGCACCTCATAATTTATATCCCGATAAGCTTTTCACTCTTCCCCTGGAAAACCAGCAGACTTGCAGCTTGGTTACTCATTGTGGAAAAACAACTGGCTGTCTTCCCCACTCCTCCCAGGCAGACTTGCAGTGACTGCCTCTGAGTCGCCCTACCCAGGGTCCTGTATATTCATTGTTGGAATAGCCGTGTCGCTATAAATAGGACTGTCTGGATCCCCAATGGAATGCTGCCCCAGCTTCTTCTGTCCACACTGGATGTATTTCCTGGTGCTTTGGAAAAGGAACTTCTGTTTCATTTCTGAATGCTGAAGCTCCCTCCACGGTCGCTTTCCCCTCTCTCCCTGCTAACCTTGCTGAGATTGGCTTTTTCTCTCTCCATCGCCTCAGCTGTGTTGACTTTTGCTGGGTCACAGTTCCACTGGGTGGCATCCCTCCGGTCTGGCCCTTCACCAAGAGCCGCTATTCATGTGGAAGCCTAGGTAATGAACACTGGCAGGGAATTTAATCACGGGAATGGGGATGCGGGGGCGGGGGGTGGGATGGAATTGGAACTGAGCCTTAACTTGCCCCTGGCCTGAGCCCGCCCCGGGCCTCTCACCCACCCCCCCTGGCCCCGGGCCTCTCACCGCCCCCCCCCCCCCCCCCCCCCCCCTGGCCCCGGGCCTCTCACCGCCCCCCCCCCCTGGCCCCGGGCCTCTCACCCACCCCCCCCCCCCCCCCCCCCCTGGCCCCGGGCCTCTCACCCACCCCCCCCTGGCCCGAGCCTCCCCCTGGCCTCTCACGCCCCGAGCCTCTCACCCACCCCCCCTGGCCCCGGGCCTCTCACCGCCCCCCCCCCCCCCCCCCCCCTGGCCCCGGGCCTCTCACCCACCCCCCCTGGCCCCAGGCCTCCCTCCCTCCCCACCACCCCCCTGGCCCCAGGCCTCTCACCCACCCCCCCTGGCCCCGAGCCTCCTTCTGGCCTCTCACGCCCCGGGCCTCTCACCGCCCCCCCCGGCCCCGAGCCTCTCACCGCCCCTCCCCCGGCCCGAGCCTCTCACCCACCCCCCCTGGCCCCAGGCCTCCCTCCCTCCCCCCCCTGGCCCCGAGCCTCTCACCGCCCCCCCCCCCCCCCGCTGGCCCCGAGCCTCTCGCCCACCCCCCCTGGCCCGAGCCTCCCCCTGGCCTCTCACCCCTCCCCCCTTGGCCCCAGGCCTCCCTCCCTCCCCACCACCCCCCTGGCCCCGCGCCTCTCACCCACCCCCCCTGGCCCCGGGCCTCTCCGCCCCGGCCCCGGGCCCCTCACCACCCCCCCCCCCCCCACCCCTGGCCCCGGCCCTCTCACCCCTCCCCCGGCCCCGAGCCTCTCACCCCTCCCCCGGCCCCGAGCCTCTCACCCCTCCCCCGGCCCCGACCCTACACTTGCCCAACATCGATACACGTGTACTTTTTAACAAGTGTCATCAGATAGTGGTCAAGAACAGGCTATTTTTTTCCCCAGCTTCCCTGCCAGGGTGCTGAGGCCAATTGTAACCTCTGTCTGCTCCCCTCTGAGATCAACGAAATCAGCACAAGATAGAAATTGAACTTGGGACCTTGTGGTGTGTGCGGCCTAACGCCACATTGGACAGTGTATTTACAGCACAAACAGGCTGTTCGGCTCAATAGATCCATGCTGGTGTTTATGCTCCACCCACCCTTCTTCATCCCACCCCATCAACATAACCCTCTATTCCTTTCTCCCTCATATGTTTATCTAGCTGCCCCATAAATGCATCTGCTATTCGCCTCAACTGCTCCTTATGGTAGCAAGTTCCACATTCTCACCACTCTCTGGGTAAAGAAGTTTCTCCTGAATTTAATATTGGATTATTAGTGACTGTCTTAATTTTATGGTCCCTAGTTCTGGTCTCCCCCGCAAGTGGAAACATCTTCTCTACGTCTGCCTTATCAAACCCTCTCATAATCTTAAAGTCCTCAGTCTTCCCTTTTCTGGAGAAAAGAGCCCCAGCCTGTTCAGACTTTCCTGATAGTTATAGCCTCTCAGTACTGGTATCAGTCTTGTAAATCTTTTTTGCACCTTCTCCAGTGCCTCTATGTCCTTTTTTTAATATGGAGACCAGAACTGTGCATGGTATTGTAAGTGTTGCCTAACCAAGGTTCTATACAAGTTTAACATAACTTCTCTGCTTTTCAATTCTATCCCTCTAAAAATGAACCCCAGTGTTTTTTTTTAATGGCCTTATTAACCTGCATCCCTACTTTTCGTGATTTGTATATCTGTACCCCCAGATCCTTCTGCTCCTCTACCCCATTTGGACACTTATTTTCCAAGGAGTATGTGACCTCTTTTATTCGTTTATGGGATGTGGGCGTCGCTGGCAAGGCCAGCATTTATTGCCCATCCCTAATTAGAATCACAGAAAGTTACAGCATGGAAGGAGGCCATTTCGGCCCATCGTGTCCGTGCCGGCCAACAACGAGCTACCCAGCCTAATAGAGTCATAGAGTTTTACAGCACAGAAAGAGGCCCATCGTGTCTGCGCCGCCCATCCATCCCTGTCCAGTCTAATCCCATTTTCCAGCATTTGGTCCATAGCCTTGTATGCAATGGCATTTCAAGTGCTCATCCAAATGCTTCTTGAATGTTGTGAGGGTTCCTGCCTCCACCACCCTTTCAGGCATTGAGTTCCACATTCCAACCACCCTCTGGGTGAAAACGTTCCTCCTCAAATCCCCTCTAAATCTCCTGCCCCTTACCCTGAATCTATGCCCCCTTGTTATTGACCCCCCCACTAAGGGGAAAAGTTCCTCTATCTACCCTATCTATGCCCCTCATTATTTTGTACACCTCAATCAGGTCCCCCCTCAGCCTTCTCTGCTCCAAGGAAAACAACTCCAGCCTGTCCAGCCTCTCTTCATAGCTGAGGCGCTCCATCCCAGGTAACATCCTGGTGAATCTTCTCTGCACCCTCTCCAAAGCAATCACATCCTTCCTATAGTGAGGCGACCAGAACTGCACACAGTACTCCAGCTGTGGCCTCACCAGCTCCATCATAACCTCCCTGCTCTTATATTCTATGCCTCGGCTAATGAAGGCAAGTATCCCATATGCCTTTTTAACCACCTTATCTACCTGCTCCGCTGCCTTCAGGGATCTATGTACATGTACACCAAGGTCCCTCTGACCCTCTGTACTTCCTAGGGTCCTACCACTCATTGTGTATTCCCTTGCCTTATTTGTCCGTCCAAAATGCATCACCTCGCACTTTTCAGGGTTAAATTCCATTTGCCACTTTTCCGCCCATCTGACCAACCCGTTTATATCGTCCTGTAGCCGGAGGCTTTCCTCCTCGCAATTTACCACCCCACCAATTTTCGTGTCATCTGCGAACTTACTGATCATACCTTTTACATTTTCATCCAAATCATTTATGTAGATCACAAACAATAAGGGACCCAGCACCGATCCCTGATGTACCCCACTGGACACAGGCTTCCAGTCACAAAAGCAACCTTCGACCATCACCCTCTGCCTCCTGCCACTCAGCCAGTTTAGGATCCAACGCGCCAAGGCACCCTGGATCCCATGGGCTCTTACCTTCTTGACCAGTCTCCTATGCGGGACTTTGTCAAAAGCTTTACTGAAGTCCATGTACACCACATCCACAGCATTTCCCTCATCCACCCCACTAGTCACCCCCTCGAAAAATTCGATCAGATTTGTTAGACATGATTTACCCTTGACAAAGCCATGCTGACTATCCCCGATTAATCCTTGCCTCTCCAAGTGGAGATTAATTTTGTCTCTCAGAATTTTTTCCAATAATTTCCCCACCACAGATGTTAGACTCACTGGCCTGTAATTCCCTGGTTTATCCCTGCTACCTTTCTTGAATAATGGTACTACGTTAGCTGTTCTCCAGTCCTCTGGTACATCCCCTGTGGCCAGAGAGGTTCTGAAAATTAGTGTCAGAGCCCCTGCAATCTCCTCCCTTGCCTCCCACAGCAGCCTGGGATACATCTCGTCCGGGCCTGGGGATTTATCCACTTTTTGGCCCGCTAAAACCGCTAGCACCTCCTCCCTCTCGATGCTAATATGTTCAAGTATGTCACAGTCCCCTTGCCCGATTTCTATGTCTGCATCGTCTTTCTCCATAGTGAACACAGATGCAAAAAATTCATTTAAAACCCCGCCTACATCCTCTGGCTCTACACACAGATTGCCACTTTGGTCCCTAATGGGCCCTACCCTTTCCCTGGTTATCCTCTTGCCCTTAATATACTTATAAAACATCTTAGGATTTTCCTTTATTTTGCTCGCCAGTGTTATTTCATGGCCCCTCCTCGCCCTCCTAATTTCTTTTTTAAGTATGCCCCTGCACTTTTTATACTCCTCTAGGGCTTCTTCTGTCTTTAGTCTTTTGTAACTGCCAAAAGCCCCCCTCTTATTTCTAATGCATTTCTGTATATCCCTTGTCATCCAAGGTTCCCTTTGCTTGTTGGTCCCACCCTTGACCTTTACAGGAACATGTTGGCGTTGTACTCTCTCTATTTCCCTTCTGAAAGTCTCCCACTGTTTTGATGTGGATTTTCCTATAAGCAGCTGCTCCCAGTCCACTTTGGCCAGATCCTGCCTTATCATATTAAAATCGGCCTTCCCCCAATTTAGAACCCTTATTTCCGGGCCGTCTTTGTCTTTTTCCATGACCACCTTAAATCTCACCGAATTATGGTCACTGTCGCCAAAATGCTCTCCTACTGACACTTCCACCACTTGCCCGGCTACATTCCCCAGAATTAGGTCCAGTACCGCCCCCTCTCTTGTAGGACTTTCTACATGTTGGCTCAAAAAGCTCTCCTGGATGCACTTTAAGAATTCTGCACCCTCTAAGCCTTTCACACTCTGACTGTCCCAATTTATATTGGGGAAGTTGAAATCCCCCACTATTATTACCCTATTATTTTCGCACTTCTCGGAGATTTGCCTACATATCTGTTCCTCTATCTCCCCCTGACTGTTTGGGGGCCTATAGTACACTCCCAGCAAAGTGCTTGCCCCCTTTTTGTTTTTAAGTTCTACCCATAAGGCCTCATTAGAGGAACCCGCTAATATATCATCCCTCCTTACAGCAGTAATTGACTCCTTAATTAATATTGCAACACCCCCTCCCCTTTTACACCCCCCTCTGTCTCGCCTGAAGATTCTATACCCCGGAATATTGAGCTGCCAGTCCTGACCCTCCCTCAACCATGTCTCCGTGATAGCAACAATATCGTACTCCCATGTGTTCAACAACAACTTCAGTTCATCCACCTTATTTGCAAGACTCCTTGCATTAAAATAAATGCCTTCCAGCCCTGCCATATTCTCTTTTGCCTTCACATATTTGCTCTGCCTTCCCAGCTGACTTGTTTTTCCCTCTGTATTTGGCCGTAAATCACCCCCTACTATAGCTCCACTCTGTACCCCAACCCCCTGCCAAGTTAGTTTAAACCCTCCCCAGCAGTGCTAGCAAACCTCCCCGCAAGGATATTGGTTCCCCCCTGGTTCAGGTGTAAACCGTCCGACTTGTCCAAGTCCCACCTTTCCCAGAAGCAGACCCAGTGATCCAGGAAACTAAAGCCCTCCCCCCTGCACCATCCCTTTAGCCACGCATTCATCTGTTCTATCTTCCTATTCCTATACTCACTAGCACGTGGCACCGGGAGTAATCCAGAGATTACAACCTTTGAGGTCCTGCTCCTTAATCCTTCACCTAGCTCCCTAAATTCTTGCTGCAGGACCTCATCCCTCTTTTTACCTATGTCGTTGGTACCAATGTGGACCACGACCACTGGCTGTTCTCCCTCCCCCTCCAGAATGCCCTGCAGCCGCTCAGTGACATCCTTGACCCTGGCACCAGGGAGGCAACAAACCATCCTGGATTCACGTCTACGGCCACAGAAACGCCTATCTGTTCCCCTTACTATAGAATCCCCTACCACTATTGCTCTCCCACTCTTTTTCCCCCCTTCCTGGGCAGCAGGAGCACCCCCAGTGCCAGGAAGTTGGCCGCTGCTGCCTTCCCCTGGTGAGTCATCCCCCTCAACAGTATCCAAAGCGGTATACTTGTTTGAAAGGGGGATGTCCGCAGGGGTTCCCTGCACTACCTGCCTGCCTTTGTTGCTCCGCCTGATGGTCACCCCCTGTGCTGCCCTACCCTGAGGCGTGCACAACTCGCTAAACGTGTTATCCACGAGCCTTTCAGCATCGCGCATGCTCCAAAATTCATCCACCCGCAGCTCGAGCGCCGCAATGCGGTCTACAAGTAGCTGCAGCTGGATGCATTTCCTGCACACATGGTCATCAGGGACACTGGCAGCATCCCTGACTTCCCACATAGAGCAGGAGAAGCAGAGCACGGGTCTGAACTCTCCTGCCATGACTTACCCCTTTAATTTCTTTAAAAATGTATTCAATACCCCAGTTACAGGTATGCTCTAGGGCGCTTTATTTACCAACTATCCCCACTACACCACAGAAATTTAACACCACAGAATTCAAGCTTGTATTGAAAAAAGAGAAATACTCACCAACCAATCACCTACCTGCTCCCTGGTGACGTCACACACTGATTACTTTTTACCTCTCTCCCCGCTGCTGAGTTGGTCGGGCCTCGCCTCTCCGGTTTTTATACCGGTCTCACCACACTGCTCCCGACTGGTCTCGGGCCTCGCTGGTCGCCGGGTTTTCTCCCGAGCTCCTCCTCGCTGCTCCCGCTGGTCCCGACTGGTCTCAGGCCTCGCCTCTCTCCGGTTTTTATACCGGTCTCACCACACTGCTCCCGACTGGTCTCGGGCCTCGCTGGTCGCCGGGTTTTCTCCCGAGCTCCTCCTCGCTGCTCCCGCTGGTCCCGACTGGTCTCTGGCCTCGCCTCTCTCCGGTTTTTATACCGGTCTCACCACACTGCTCCCGACTGGTCTCGGGCCTCGCTGGTCGCCGGGTTTTCTCCCGAGCTCCTCCTCGCTGCTCCCGCTGGTCCCACTTCCCAGCTCTTGGTCCGTAGCCCTGCAGGTTACAGCATCCCAAGTGCACATCCAAGTACTTTTTAAATGTGGTTAGGGTTCCTGCCTCGACCACCCTTTCAGGCAGTGAGTTCCAGACCCCCACAACCCTCTGGGTGAAGAAATTTCCCCGCAAATCCCCTCTAAACCTTCCACCAATTACTTTAAATCTGTGCCCCCTGGTTTTTGACCCCTCTGCTAAGGGAAATATGTGCTTTCTATCCACTTTATCTATGCCCCTCATAATTTTATACACCTCAATAAGGTCTCCCCTCAGCCTCCTCTGCTCCAAGGAAAACAGACCCAGCCTATCCAGTCTTTCCTCATAGCTAAGATTCTCTACTCCCAGCAACATCCTTGTAAATCTCCTCTGTACCCTCTCTAGTGCAATCACATCTTTCATGTAATGTGGGGACCAGAACTGCATGCAGTACTCTAGCTGAGGCCTAACTAGTGTTTTATACAGTTGAAGCATAACCCCCCCTGCTCTTGTATTCTATGCCACGGCTAATAAAGGCAAGCATTCCGTGTGCCTTCTTAACCGCCTTATCTACCTGGCCTGCTACCTTCAGGGATCTGTGGACATGCACTCCAAGGTCCCTTTGTTCCTCTACACTACTCAGTGTCCTACCATTTAATGTGTATTCCCTTTCCTTGTTAGCCCTCCCCAAATGCATTACCTCACACTTCTCCAGATTGAATTCCATTTGCCACTGTTCTGCCCATCTGACCAATTTATTGATATCTTCCTGCAGTTTACAGCTTCCTTCTTCAGTATCAGTCACACAGCTGATTTTAGTATCGTCTGCAAACTTCCTAATCATACCCCCTATATTCAAGTCTAGATCGTTGATATATACCACAAAAAGCAAGGGACCTAGTACTGAGCCCTGCGGAACCCCACTGGAAACAGCCTTCCAGTCACAAAAACACACATCAACCATTACCCTCTGCTTCCTGCCTCCGAGCCAGTTTTGAATCCAGCTTGACACTTTGCCCTGGATCCCATGGGCTTTTAACTTCGTGACCAGTGTGCCATGTGGAACCTTATCAAAAGCCTTGCAAAAGTCCATATACACTACATCAATCGCACTACCCTCATCTACCCTCCTTGTTACCTCCTCAAAAAATTCAATCAAGTTTGTCAGACACGACCTTCCCTTAACAAATCCGTGCTGACTATCCTTGATTAATCCGTGCCTTTCTAAATGAAGATTTATCCTGTCCTTCAGAATTCTGTCCAATAATTTTCCCACCACCGAGGTTAGGCTGACTGGCCTGTAATTACTCGGTCTATCCTTTTCTCCCTTTTTAAACAAGGGTACCACATTAGCAGTCCTCCAGTCCTCCGGCACCACACCTGTAGCCAGAGAGGATTGGAAAATGATGGTCAGGGCCTCTGCTATT
>NC_141010.1:64277493-64357270 GCF_052327205.1 Somniosus microcephalus | reverse complement strand
CCGACGCCAGCAACCTGCCCCCCCCGCCGACGCCCAGCAACCTGCCCCCCCCCCGACCCAGCAACCTGCCCCCCCCCGACCCAGCAACCTGCCCCCCCCCGACCCAGCAACCTGCCCCCCCCCGACCCAGCAACCTGCCCCCCCCCCCGACCCAGCAACCTGCCCCCCCCCGACCCAGCAACCTGCCCCCCCCCCGACCCAGCAACCTGCCCCCCCCCCGACCCAGCAACCTGCCCCCCCCCCGACCCAGCAACCTGCCCCCCCCCGACCCAGCAACCTGCCCCCGCCGCCCCGACCCAGCAACCTGCCCCCCCCGACCCAGCAACCTGCCCCCCCCCGACCCAGCAACCTGCCCCCCCCCGACCCAGCAACCTGCCCCCCCCCCGACCCAGCAACCTGCCCCCCCCCCGACCCAGCAACCTGCCCCCCCCCCGACCCAGCAACCTGCCCCCCCCCCGACCCAGCAACCTGCCCCCCCCCCGACCCAGCAACCTGCCCCCCCCCGACCCAGCAACCTGCCCCCCCCCGACCCAGCAACCTGCCCCCGACCAGCCCTGCCCCCGACCCAGCAACCTGCCCCCCCCCCCGACCCAGCAACCTGCCCCCCCCCGACCCAGCAACCTGCCCCCCCCCGACCCAGCAACCTGCCCCCCCCCGACCCAGCAACCTGCCCCCCCCCCGACCCAGCAACCTGCCCCCCCGACCAGCACCTGCCCCCCCGACCCAGCAACCTGCCCCCCCCCGACCCAGCAACCTGCCCCCCCCCGACCCAGCAACCTGCCCCCCCCCGACCCAGCAACCTGCCCCCCCCCGACCCAGCAACCTGCCCCCCCCCGACCCAGCAACCTGCCCCCCCCGACCCAGCAACCTGCCCCCCCCGACCCAGCAACCTGCCCCCCCCGACCCAGCAACCTGCCCCCCCCGACCCAGCAACCTGCCCCCCCCGACCCAGCAACCTGCCCCCCCCCGACCCAGCAACCTGCCCCCCCCGACCCAGCAACCTGCCCCCCCCGAACCCAGCAACCTGCCCCCCCGACCCAGCAACTGCCCCCCCCGAACCCAGCAACCTGCCCCCCCCAACCCAGCAACCTGCCCCCCCACCAGCAACCTGCCCCCCAACCCAGCAACCTGCCCCCCCCAACCCAGCAACCTGCCCCCCCCAACCCAGCAACCTGCCCCCCCCCAACCCAGCAACCTGCCCCCCCAACCCAGCAACCTGCCCCCCCCAACCCAGCAACCTGCCCCCCCCAACCCAGCAACCTGCCCCCCCCAACCCAGCAACCTGCCCCCCCCAACCCAGCAACCTGCCCCCCCCAACCCAGCAACCTGCCCCCCCCAACCCAGCAACCTGCCCCCCCCAACCCAGCAACCTGCCCCCCCCAACCCAGCAACCTGCCCCCCCAACCCAGCAACCTGCCCCCCCAACCCAGCAACCTGCCCCCCCAACCCAGCAACCTGCCCCCCCAACCCAGCAACCTGCCCCCCCAACCCAGCAACCTGCCCCCCCCAACCCAGCAACCTGCCCCCCCCACCCAGCAACCTGCCCCCCCCGACCCAGCAACCTGCCCCCCCCGACCCAGCAACCTGCCCCCCCCCGACCCAGCAACCTGCCCCCCCCCGACCCAGCAACCTGCCCCCCCCGACCCAGCAACCTGCCCCCCCCGACCCAGCAACCTGCCCCCCCGACCCAGCAACCTGCCCCCCCCCCGACCCAGCAACCTGCCCCCCCCGACCCAGCAACCTGCCCCCCCCGACCCAGCAACCTGCCCCCCCCGACCCAGCAACCTGCCCCCCCCCGACCCAGCAACCTGCCCCCCCCGACCCAGCAACCTGCCCCCCCCGACCCAGCAACCTGCCCCCCCCGACCCAGCAACCTGCCCCCCCCCGACCCAGCAACCTGCCCCCCCCCGACCCAGCAACCTGCCCCCCCCGACCCAGCAACCTGCCCCCCCGACCCAGCAACCTGCCCCCCCCCCCCCCGACCCAGCAACCTGCCCCCCCCCGACCCAGCAACCTGCCCCCCCCGACCCAGCAACCTGCCCCCCCCCCGACCCAGCAACCTGCCCCCCGCCCCCGACCCAGCAACCTGCCCCCCGACCCAGCAACCTGCCCCCCCGACCCAGCAACCTGCCCCCCCCCCGACCCAGCAACCTGCCCCCCCCCCCGACCCAGCAACCTGCCCCGCCCGCACCTGCCCCGACCCAGCAACCTGCCCCCCCCCGACCCAGCAACCTGCCCCCCCCCCGACCCAGCAACCTGCCCCCCCCCGACCCAGCAACCTGCCCCCCCCCCGACCCAGCAACCTGCCCCCCCCCCGACCCAGCAACCTGCCCCCCCCCCCGACCCAGCAACCTGCCCCCCCCCCCGACCCAGCAACCTGCCCCCCCCCCCCGACCCAGCAACCTGCCCCCCCCCCCCGACCCAGCAACCTGCCCCCCCCCCGACCCAGCAACCTGCCCCCCCCCCGACCCAGCAACCTGCCCCCCCCCCGACCCAGCAACCTGCCCCCCCCCGACCCAGCAACCTGCCCCCCCCCGACCCAGCAACCTGCCCCCCCCCCGACCCAGCAACCTGCCCCCCCCCGACCCAGCAACCTGCCCCCCCCCCGACCCAGCAACCTGCCCCCCCCCCGACCCAGCAACCTGCCCCCCCCGACCCAGCAACCTGCCCCCCCCCGACCCAGCAACCTGCCCCCCCCCGACCCAGCAACCTGCCCCCCCCCGACCCAGCAACCTGCCCCCCCCCCGACCCAGCAACCTGCCCCCCCCCCGACCCAGCAACCTGCCCCCCCCCGACCCAGCAACCTGCCCCCCCCCGACCCAGCAACCTGCCCCCCCCCGACCCAGCAACCTGCCCCCCCCCCGACCCAGCAACCTGCCCCCCCCCCGACCCAGCAACCTGCCCCCCCCCCGACCCAGCAACCTGCCCCCCCCCGACCCAGCAACCTGCCCCCCCCCCGACCCAGCAACCTGCCCCCCCCCGACCCAGCAACCTGCCCCCCCCCGACCCAGCAACCTGCCCCCCCCCGACCCAGCAACCTGCCCCCCCCCGACCCAGCAACCTGCCCCCCCCCGACCCAGCAACCTGCCCCCCCCCGACCCAGCAACCTGCCCCCCCCCGACCCAGCAACCTGCCCCCCCCCGACCCAGCAACCTGCCCCCCCCCGACCCAGCAACCTGCCCCCCCCCGACCCAGCAACCTGCCCCCCCCCGACCCAGCAACCTGCCCCCCCCCCGACCCAGCAACCTGCCCCCCCCCGACCCAGCAACCTGCCCCCCCCCGACCCAGCAACCTGCCCCCCCCCGACCCAGCAACCTGCCCCCCCCCGACCCAGCAACCTGCCCCCCCCCCGACCCAGCAACCTGCCCCCCCCCGACCCAGCAACCTGCCCCCCCCCGACCCAGCAACCTGCCCCCCCCCGACCCAGCAACCTGCCCCCCCCCGACCCAGCAACCTGCCCCCCCCCGACCCAGCAACCTGCCCCCCCCCGACCCAGCAACCTGCCCCCCCCCCGACCCAGCAACCTGCCCCCCCCCGACCCAGCAACCTGCCCCCCCCCCGACCCAGCAACCTGCCCCCCCCCGACCCAGCAACCTGCCCCCCCCCGACCCAGCAACCTGCCCCCCCCGACCCAGCAACCTGCCCCCCCCGACCCAGCAACCTGCCCCCCCCGACCCAGCAACCTGCCCCCCCCCGACCCAGCAACCTGCCCCCCCCCGACCCAGCAACCTGCCCCCCCCGACCCAGCAACCTGCCCCCCCCCGACCCAGCAACCTGCCCCCCCCCGACCCAGCAACCTGCCCCCCCCCGACCCAGCAACCTGCCCCCCCCCGACCCAGCAACCTGCCCCCCCCCGACCCAGCAACCTGCCCCCCCCCGACCCAGCAACCTGCCCCCCCCCGACCCAGCAACCTGCCCCCCCCCGACCCAGCAACCTGCCCCCCCCCGACCCAGCAACCTGCCCCCCCCCGACCCAGCAACCTGCCCCCCCCCGACCCAGCAACCTGCCCCCCGCCAGCACTGCCCCCGACCCAGCAACCTGCCCCCCCCCGACCCAGCAACCTGCCCCCCCCGACCCAGCAACCTGCCCCCCCCCGACCCAGCAACCTGCCCCCCCCCGACCCAGCAACCTGCCCCCCCCCGACCCAGCAACCTGCCCCCCCCGACCCAGCAACCTGCCCCCCCCGACCCCAGCAACCTGCCCCCCCCAACCCAGCAACCTGCCCCCCCAACCCAGCAACCTGCCCCCCCAACCCAGCAACCTGCCCCCAGCAACCTGCCCCCCCCAACCCAGCAACCTGCCCCCCCCAACCCAGCAACCTGCCCCCCCCAACCCAGCAACCTGCCCCCCCCAACCCAGCAACCTGCCCCCCCCAACCCAGCAACCTGCCCCCCCCAACCCAGCAACCTGCCCCCCCCAACCCAGCAACCTGCCCCCCCCAACCCAGCAACCTGCCCCCCCCAACCCAGCAACCTGCCCCCCCCAACCCAGCAACCTGCCCCCCCAACCCAGCAACCTGCCCCCCCCAACCCAGCAACCTGCCCCCCACCCAACCTGCCCCAGCAACCTGCCCCCCAACCCAGCAACCTGCCCCCCCCAACCCAGCAACCTGCCCCCCCAACCCAGCAACCTGCCCCCCAACCCAGCAACCTGCCCCCCCAACCCAGCAACCTGCCCCCCCAACCCAGCAACCTGCCCCCCCAACCCCCCCCCAACCCAGCAACCTGCCCCCCCCAACCCAGCAACCTGCCCCCCCCAACCCAGCAACCTGCCCCCCCCAACCCAGCAACCTGCCCCCCCAACCCAGCAACCTGCCCCCCCCAACCCAGCAACCTGCCCCCCCAACCCAGCAACCTGCCCCCCCCAACCCAGCAACCTGCCCCCCCCAACCCAGCAACCTGCCCCCCCCAACCCAGCAACCTGCCCCCCCCAACCCAGCAACCTGCCCCCCCCAACCCAGCAACCTGCCCCCCCCAACCCAGCAACCTGCCCCCCCCAACCCAGCAACCTGCCCCCCCCAACCCAGCAACCTGCCCCCCCCAACCCAGCAACCTGCCCCCCCCCAACCCAGCAACCTGCCCCCCCAACCCAGCAACCTGCCCCCCCAACCCAGCAACCTGCCCCCCCAACCCAGCAACCTGCCCCCCCCAACCCAGCAACCTGCCCCCCCCAACCCAGCAACCTGCCCCCCCCAACCCAGCAACCTGCCCCCCCCAACCCAGCAACCTGCCCCCCCCAACCCAGCAACCTGCCCCCCCCAACCCAGCAACCTGCCCCCCCCAACCCAGCAACCTGCCCCCCCCAACCCAGCAACCTGCCCCCCCCAACCCAGCAACCTGCCCCCCCCAACCCAGCAACCTGCCCCCCCCAACCCAGCAACCTGCCCCCCCCAACCCAGCAACCTGCCCCCCCCAACCCAGCAACCTGCCCCCCCCAACCCAGCAACCTGCCCCCCCCAACCCAGCAACCTGCCCCCCCCAACCCAGCAACCTGCCCCCCCAACCCAGCAACCTGCCCCCCCAACCCAGCAACCTGCCCCCCCCAACCCAGCAACCTGCCCCCCCAACCCAGCAACCTGCCCCCCCAACCCAGCAACCTGCCCCCCCAACCCAGCAACCTGCCCCCCCCAACCCAGCAACCTGCCCCCCCAACCCAGCAACCTGCCCCCCCCAACCCAGCAACCTGCCCCCCCCAACCCAGCAACCTGCCCCCCCAACCCAGCAACCTGCCCCCCCCAACCCAGCAACCTGCCCCCCCCAACCCAGCAACCTGCCCCCCCCAACCCAGCAACCTGCCCCCCAACCCAGCAACCTGCCCCCCCAACCCAGCAACCTGCCCCCCCAACCCAGCAACCTGCCCCCCCAACCCAGCAACCTGCCCCCCCCAACCCAGCAACCTGCCCCCCCCAACCCAGCAACCTGCCCCCCCCAACCCAGCAACCTGCCCCCCCCAACCCAGCAACCTGCCCCCCCCAACCCAGCAACCTGCCCCCCCAACCCAGCAACCTGCCCCCCCAACCCAGCAACCTGCCCCCCCCCCCCCCAGCAACCTGCCCCCCCCCAACCCAGCATCCTGCCCCCCCCCCCCCAACCCAGCATCCTGCCCCCCCCCCAACCCAGCATCCTGCCCCCCCAACCCAGCAACCTGCCCCCCCCCCCCAACCCAGCAACCTGCCCCCCCAACCCAGCAACCTGCCCCCCCAACCCAGCAACCTGCCCCCCCCAACCCAGCAACCTGCCCCCCCCCAACCCAGCAACCTGCCCCCCCCCAACCCAGCAACCTGCCCCCCCCCCAACCCAGCAACCTGCCCCCCCCAACCCAGCAACCTGCCCCCCCCCCAACCCAGCAACCTGCCCCCCCCCCAACCCAGCAACCTGCCCCCCCCAACCCAGCAACCTG
The DNA here is from genome assembly GCF_052327205.1 of Somniosus microcephalus. Taxonomy (NCBI): domain Eukaryota; kingdom Metazoa; phylum Chordata; class Chondrichthyes; order Squaliformes; family Somniosidae; genus Somniosus; species Somniosus microcephalus. Next base: position 64,350,870 of record NC_141010.1, on the reverse strand, counting down.
CCCCCCCCCAACCCAGCAACCTGCCCCCCCCCAACCCAGCAACCTGCCCCCCCCAACCCAGCAACCTGCCCCCCCCAACCCAGCAACCTGCCCCCCCCAACCCAGCAACCTGCCCCCCCCAACCCAGCAACCTGCCCCCCCCAACCCAGCAACCTGCCCCCCCCCAACCCAGCAACCTGCCCCCCCCAACCCAGCAACCTGCCCCCCCCAACCCAGCAACCTGCCCCCCCCCAACCCAGCAACCTGCCCCCCCCAACCCAGCAACCTGCCCCCCCCCAACCCAGCAACCTGCCCCCCCCAACCCAGCAACCTGCCCCCCCCAACCCAGCAACCTGCCCCCCCCCAACCCAGCAACCTGCCCCCCGCAACCCAGCAACCTGCCCCCCCCCCAACCCAGCAACCTGCCCCCCCCAACCCAGCAACCTGCCCCCCCCAACCCAGCAACCTGCCCCCCCCCAACCCAGCAACCTGCCCCCCCCAACCCAGCAACCTGCCCCCCCCAACCCAGCAACCTGCCCCCCCCAACCCAGCAACCTGCCCCCCCCAACCCAGCAACCTGCCCCCCCAACCCAGCAACCTGCCCCCCCAACCCAGCAACCTGCCCCCCCAACCCAGCAACCTGCCCCCCCAACCCAGCAACCTGCCCCCCCCAACCCAGCAACCTGCCCCCCCAACCCAGCAACCTGCCCCCCCAACCCAGCAACCTGCCCCCCCAACCCAGCAACCTGCCCCCCCAACCCAGCAACCTGCCCCCCCAACCCAGCAACCTGCCCCCCCAACCCAGCAACCTGCCCCCCCAACCCAGCAACCTGCCCCCCCAACCCAGCAACCTGCCCCCCCAACCCAGCAACCTGCCCCCCCAACCCAGCAACCTGCCCCCCCAACCCAGCAACCTGCCCCCCCAACCCAGCAACCTGCCCCCCCAACCCAGCAACCTGCCCCCCCAACCCAGCAACTTGCCCCCCCCAACCCAGCAACCTGCCCCCCCCCAACCCAGCAACCTGCCCCCCCCCCAACCCAGCAACCTGCCCCCCCCCCCCAACCCAGCAACCTGCCCCCCCCCCAACCCAGCAACCTGCCCCCCCCCCAACCCAGCAACCTGCCCCCCCCCCCCAACCCAGCAACCTGCCCCCCCCCAACCCAGCAACCTGCCCCCCCCAACCCAGCAACCTGCCTCCCCCAACCCAGCAACCTGCCCCCCCCCCAACCCAGCAACCTGCCCCCCCCCCCCCAACCCAGCAACCTGCCCCCCCCCCAACCCAGCAACCTGCCCCCCCCCCAACCCAGCAACCTGCCCCCCCCCCCAACCCAGCAACCTGCCCCCACCCCCAACCCAGCAACCTGCCCCCCCCCCCAACCCAGCAACCTGCCCCCACCCCCAACCCAGCAACCTGCCCCCACCCCCAACCCAGCAACCTGCCCCCCACCCCCAACCCAGCAACCTGCCCCCCCCCCCCCAACCCAGCAACCTGCCCCCCCCCCCCAACCCAGCAACCTGCCCCCGGGGCCCAGCCCCACTGCCCCGCCCCCGGGCCCAGCCCCACTGCCCTGCCCCGCCCCCACCACCACCCCCAAACAACTTGCCCCCGGGCCCAGCCCCGGGCCCCGGGCCCCCCCCCCCCTCCCCAACCTGTCCCTGGGCCCAGCCCCACTGCCCTGCCCCCGGGCCCTCCCCAAGCACCCTGCCCCCGGGCCCTCCCCAAGCACCCTGCCCCCGGGCCCTCCCCACTGCCCCGCTCCCGGACCCTGCCCCCGGGCCCAGCCCCACTGCCCCGCCCCCGGACCCTGCCCCCGGGCCCAGCTCCACTGCCCCGCCACCCTGCCCCCGGGCCCAGCACCCTGCATCCCCCAATACCCCGCCCCCTGCCCTCACCCCCGGGCCCAGCCCCGGACCTCCCCCAGCACCCTGCACCCGGGCCCAGCCCGACTGCCCCGCCCCCGGGCCCAGCACTCTGCATCTCCCAATACCCCGCCCCTTGGCCCTGGGGCCCCCAGCACCCTCCCCCCAGGCCTAGCACCCTGCCCTCCCCCAGCACCTTGCCCCCGGGCCCAGCCCCCTGCATCCCCCAATACCCTGCCCCACTGCCTGGGCCCTGGGCCTCCCCCAGCACCCTGCCCCCGGGCCCAGCCTGACTGCCCCGGGCCCAGCACCCTGCATCCCCCCATACCCCGCCCCCTGCCCTCGCCCCCGGGCCCTGTACCCCCCCCGCAGCACCCTGCCCCTGGGCCCAGCCCCCGCCCCCTGGGCCCTCTCTGCCCCCGGGCCTAGCACCCTGCATCCCCCAATACCCCGCCCCCTGTGCACCCCGGGCCCTGTACCCCCCGCAGCACCCTGCCTTCTGCCCCCACCCAGCACCTTGCCCCTGCCCTCCCCCCCCCCAAGCACTCTGCCCTCTGCCCTCTGCCCCCTGGTCTCACCTCCCCCGACTGCCCAGCAGCCTGCCCTCCGCCAGCACTCTGCCCCTGCACCACCCACCCCAAGCACTGTGCCCCCGCAAGCACCCTGCCCTCTGGCCCCGCCCCCTGCCCAGCAAACCCCCAGCCCCCGGACTACCTGCCCCCGGGCCTCCAGCCCAACCCCTGGGTTTGGCCCTGCACAGTCCCCAGCCTGCTCACTTGAGGTGGGTGGGGTGGGGTGGGGTATGGTGCTCCAGGCTCTGAGGGTGCTATGTGCTAGCTGAGTTGGTGCAGGCTCGGTGTACTTGCTAATCTTCAGTGTTTGTTCAGAACCTGCTCCTGATCTGCTGGGTGTCTGATTGTAGTTTCTAATTTTGTTTAGTTTTGTGGTTTCCTTTATTTGTGTGTACTGTTAACCTCCAGGTGTGGATAGTATTGGTTGCTGCCGTCTCCACGTCTGATATGACCTGCCCATGTGAGTGGAATTCCCCAGTACTCTGCAACCACGGGCTACTGTGAGCCCCTCTTCTGGAGACTTTAAGAATACAAATTGTATATAGCATAGTAGGGTTCAATGCTGTACCAGCTCGGGATTTCAACATAACCAGGAGACCCAGTATTGTGGTGTGCCCTGGACTGGGTAATTGCACTGCCTGCAACGCTACATCTTGTATTTTTGTTTTGGTGTGGTCTGTGGGTGACTTAAACAGACTATTGGGTGGGTGGGTCAAGTAGTTGACCTTTTAAAGTTAAGCTGCTACATGATAAGTGCTTTTATCAGGTTAAAATGCCCTAAAGTTGATTTTTGGAGTGCTGTGTTGGTAACATGTTCCTTGGATTAACCTTTGTGTCATAATGTTGCTCCAAATGTTGTCCCTCTTCCAGCCATGAAGTTGTTGAAGTTGTGTTCTCTGATTGGACCTTTGAGTAAAACATCACTTCTCCCAACCATTCACTATTTCTGATGTAGTTGGGGAGGAGCGCGATCCCCATTCAAATCTGTTGTTTATTTCCTGATTGTTGGTAGTACAATTTAAACGACCAGTCTTGAGGACATCTGCCAACTGGGTGATTATATGATAGCCCTATTTATAATCACGTTAGCCAAACGTGATTATACCAGCCGATTCAGTCTCTGTATGTTACATTGCCTGTTTAATTCTGCCCAACGAACAGACAGTGCGGTTTAAGCAGTGTTGTCACAGGGCCTTATGTTGTAGTACCAATATGCTTTTGGGAAAATTGTACAAGGCTTCAGTGCTGTACAGTACACTTCTTGTTGGATACTCTTCATCTTAAATTGTTCCAATTGCTAGTGACACAGCTCTTAACCAGTACCACTTCACCCTAGTGTTATAAAGCTTGAAATACTTTTTCGTAGTTTGAATGATGAAACCTCTTATTGTGCTGTTAGTGTTTTTATGTAGTTGGAAGTGGTCATTGTACAAACATGTCCTAGTCCCACCATTGTACTTGCTGAAATGCTGGTCAAGACACTTTATAATAAAAGATTTAAGGATGACTGTAGCTGCCTGGGGCCATGAACTTTTTAGTATTGGCAAGTGTCTGCAGGCAATTATTTAGTGCCATGGATACTGTTTTTATTTTTCCCATCCTTTTTTAAGGTAAAGCTTGGATCAGTGTGATTAGCAGTCTTTGCACTTGTTCTAATTTCTTGTGAAGTGTTGGGCAAGCGAATTGGCGATGGGTGAATTTTGTCTTGTGAAAACCTTCGCTATTTTTCTTCTGCCAACTGTTGTAACACAGTCTTGAAACTTTTGTTGTGTTCAGTTGTGTGGTATGGTATAGCTTCCATTTCTGGTCTGTGTGATGTTAACTGATTGTAGCTGGGGCTATTGCTGTTGGCCACAATATCTCTTGACAGAGAGGGAGAATATCCACCAGAGTTGCAGCTTTGCAGAAATCCTTGCTCCAAGTATTGATAAGCTATTGGTCAAATAGTCTGCTGACTCTTTCCAGCAAGGCTCTTCCAAGACATGGCCATTTGACTGGGGTTTTGATGCTCGGGGAAACCAGTGCAAGCTATCTTCAGAAGGGCAGGGAGCCAACTAATCTTCAGCTGGGGGGGGGGCGGGGGGGGTGCAGAACTTGGCATGTCATACCTGGGTAGTGAGTTGCTGCAGAAACTTGAAAGCTGCATTGGATGTTCTACTGGGTGGATTGGATGAAGAGCAAGGAAGGTTGAACTCTGGTCACCTCGATCACAGCAGTTCAAAATGGTGTTCCTTTGTTGGTTCTCTGCCAGTCAAGTCAGTATTGCATCACTGAGCGGTCGGTGCAAGCAGTTGGTGCAGTCTGAGGGACCAGCATTTGTTAAGTGTCTTTGGCCATTATTTAGTGGTTATGGATACCTGTTCTTCCCCACCCCCACCCCCCCCCCCCCTCACACCCCAGGATGACTTGTGCTGGAATGTGCCTGGGACAAGTTATTATTAGCCATTTGCTTCGGCCCGTTGGCCACTTTCAGGGTGGAACCGTGGCACTTGTTCGGCTATTCGAAGTACTTGGCGGTAAGTGTAGCTTGCCGCCCTCTGTGTTGTTCCACTGGTGCTAGCATTGTTCCTCACCCAAGTAGCAAATCTTGGTGTTGGCAGGTCCAGGCAGTGAGTGTTGGCAGGCTATTTGTGTCTGTCCCATTTTCAGTTAATGTGCATACTTTCCGGCAGAAGGCACTCGGTAACGGTCTGGAGCAGGAAGTCGGGTTGAACTTTATTCCTCCCTAGTACAGATCAGCAAACAAGCCTGCACTTTCTGCTCCGAATGGTTTCGTCTCTCACTTCAACTTCTAGCCTGTTTGGAAGAATGACTACCTGTATTTCATGTTGACCCATGCATATACTGTCTGTGGGTCATTGGCCCAGTAACGGCCCTGAATGGCCGGTGAGAATTCATGAGTTGCAGAAACAGTCTGGTTATTATAGTGCTTGAGGGGGGAGAAAGCAGAAGCCCGCTGAGGTTTTTTTTTACCAACACTTTCGCAGTGGTGCTGTGGGACATTTACTGCAGCTCTTGCTTTGCACAATTTACAGGACACCAGCCCACGGTGATGACCTCCAAGGGTGTGTGGCACGCAGCTGTAAAATAACAAGGTTTGGGAACGGTTATTTCAAATGAGAAGGCCCGTTTAAGTTTGAGATGCTGCAACAAGGTAGTGGTCATTTATGTTGTACTTGGCTCAGCTGCACCCCTGCTTAATTTTCATATGGTCCTGTTATGTGACCAAGATGCTTCTGATCTACGCTGGCCCAGCTGAGATCAGGAGTTTGCTATAAGGGAGACTTGCAGCAGGGAGCTTGTTTCCTATCAGTGGCTGAGCTGCTGCTCAGCGACATCTTTGATCTACCTCCCTTCCTGTGTCCATTCCACTAGGTCGCTCCCTAGAGCAGTATGGTTGAGAATGAGAACCTGAATGAGTGGAGTGTGGAGATGTGTTTCTAACCTTTAAATGTCTTGAGTTTAGAATCATTTTGTCGTAATGTTTTACAGTGGGATTCGGCACAGGAGGGAGATGGTAGGCAAACATTCCAAGTATTTTAAGCAAGTTGTATTCGAGTGACATTTTTAGAGTTATAGTATTGATGCTCTTGTGGCAGGGTTTTGTGCAGTCGGCTTTAAAAGCTTCAAAAATCTGAAGTGCAGCATTGGAAATTTTGTGCATCTTATTTGGCATTAACTGTGTTCTAGTGATCTGCACAATTTCCCTTTGTTAATTTAGTGCTAGCTGGTGATTATGGCAGGCGTGAGAGCCGACAGCTGAGCATTTCAGCAATCTACAGTTGGGTGAGACTGAATTCACCAGAACACCATGTGAAATGAGGATTGGTAAATTTAGTTGCACCTCTCTCGGTCAAACAGTGGTAACTGAGCCACATCGATCGGAAGGTCCCAGAGTATATCCATGGTTAGCTCATCACAGCATAACCTAACCTTGCTGTAGTTGGTCTCTCTACTCCTGGACGAAGGTGGGGAAAATGCAAGAGTCCCACTGCTGAAGTATGTCCAGTGACACCTGTTATAGAGTACATCTGTGGCCGTCAGGTGAGGCTCAGCTGTGACACTGCCGCCCCCCAAGGTCAGATAGCATGCCGAGCCTCGGTCTGGGCTCACCCATGAAGAATGACCATATGGGAGATGTACTCGAGGGTGGATGGTGCCTGTGGAGCAAGATTCAGCGTCTTCAGGAGAGGAGGGAAAGCTTTGGGGGAAATGTGAATTGAGTGCCGTTCATAAATGGCAGAGAACGCAGTCTGACAGTGGTGACTCATGCTGGGGTTTGCTTCTAATGGGCTTGATGGCCGGCGCGGACGCAATGGGCCGAAGGGCCTCTTTCTGTGCTGTATGACTCTATGACAACCCCAAGTATCCACCCTTCATTTGAGTGTGGGAGGTGTCCCAGTCAAACCTGTACCCAGCTCTTATCTGCACATGTACTTATCGAGCATCACTGGCTTGAGTGGCGGTAGAGCCCTGGCTCTGTGTTTGCTTTCCCTGTCTCCCTAGCTCTTGGATGTACAATCTAGTTGCAATATCTCGCTGCCCCCCGCGGATGATACCACCTAACTGAACACTGATCATGGAATTACACTGGGGCCCCCTCTGGTCTAATTGGTTCAGTACCTTACCACCTGGCCCATTTACCAGCAATGCCACGTTCTTTCTAGTCATTCATAGTAATGAGTTTTTTCCTGAGAAAACAAGTGAAGCAGTTTAAAATGCAAGCATTCAGTACAGTTAGTGCAAGTACAGTGTACACTTCAAGTTTACTCATTCCAGGTGCAGTTAAAAAGGTCAGCCAACAACAGCAATAAATAGATCGCTCCTTTAACGTCGGAAAACGTCACGAGGCGCCTCGCAGGAGCGCAATCAGACAAAAGTTGGCACCTGGGTAAAACCAAAGCGGCGTCTGCTACAGCATCTTTATCTTTGTCAAATGTTCGTGGCTTTTGAGTCGAGTGATTTTTGTTGCCATCGACGGTGAAACTTTTTTCTATTGATAGCATAATCGTGGCATTCTCTTCAAACCACCAGAACGTTTTCTGGTTGTAATTTTTTACAGTTCAAGTGAATATAACACAGTAAACCAGATCTTAAAGTCAAAAAGTATTAAAATATTCTGGATGTGGTTAGTGGGATAATCCAACATTAGCAAAATGTATATAAATATGAAAAATATTTAAGGAAGTTGCTGCACAAAGGTTTAGTTTAAATTGAGCCTCTTCAATAGCGCTGCTGTCTCTGAGATCTGGACTCGGGTGAGTGTCTGGAATAGATGGGCTGATGGCATAGCGTGTCATTGTATTAACATGTTCTTGTCAGGGTGGCAAGATGTGCTGAATTCCTTGTATAATTTGAGCAAACCACCTCCTTGGGGAGGGAAAAATAGCAGCAGTCACTATACTGTCAGCAGGATTCAACACAACTTCCATTTATATAGTGCCTTTTAATGTAGAGAAAAGCTTCAAGGTGCTTTGAAGAGGTATAATCAACACAGTGCTAAAGGAGGAGATGTTAGTAGAGCTTAGTCAGTGAGGTAGGTTTTAAGGAGGAGAGAGGTGGCGAGGTTTGGCAAGGAAATTGTGAAGTGTGGGACTGAGGCGGCTGAAGGCTAGGCCGTCAATGGTTGGGCGAAGGGAGGGATGTGCGAAAGGCCAGAGTCTGAGCAATGGAGAGTTCGGGGAAGAGTAGGTCTGGAGGAGGTTACAGAATACAGAAATGGGGAGGGAATGCAGCAAGGTCATGAAAGGATTTAAACATGAGGATGAGAATTTTAAATGTAAGGTGTTGAGGGGAACAGGAACCATGTAGGTCAGAATTGATGGATGAGTCGAACTTGGTGTGAGCTAGGAGATGGGCGGCAGAGTTTTGAATTAGATGGAGTTTGGAGGATGGGAGGCCAGCAATGTTCTTGTTGAGCTGCGCAGTGGTCTGGCGGTCGCGCGCAGACCGCTCGGCGGTTTTTTAAATAGGGCAATAGAAAATGAAATGTTAGTGGAAACACTACAATGGGTTACTGTGTCTCTGGGCGAGGGAGGCAGCAACATTCAGCCAGAGATCCTTCTCCTGATAGCAGTCTTTTGATTCTAAGCAGAAAATGAACACTAGATGTGAACAGGATCTGGTTTTATCTCTGGTTCCCTCTGCGTTTGAATAGTCTACTTGCTGTGTGCCTTGTTAGTGAAGGGTATGCCAGCAGCAGTGAATGTCTTGTAGCTGGCACCTGGTTCCACACTTGGCCTTCCCATAATGTAGACATGTTTTATGAAATCCTTAACTTTCTGTGATTACTTTTTATTGTTTTAATTGTGTAAATACAGTAATTTCCAATGTGATTTTTGAAATGGAGGAAAACAAAAGTAAATATTTATTTTAATATTACTAAGTGTGGTGCTGAGTTCCTGTTTTTGTACCTGATTTGGCTCAGCTGCTTAGTCCTCGTGTCCTCGGTTGACTTCTCAACTTGATTGCAGCATGCTTAAGATTGCAGGTTATACTGGAAATATTGTCCTAGTGTTGCTCTATTTTTATTGGAACAAACTTATTTTTGAGATTAGTGCTCTGCACAATATGTCTGGGCCAGAATTACCCCTTTCCCCAAACAAACTCCTGCTGTACAATTTGGTGTAATGATTTAACACACTTTCCAGACTACAGAATGAATTTGAAACAAAATATTTGGGCACTGTTGCTGCTGCTTGCGTCAGCCTGGGAGTATCCAGTGTCTGTTTAATGATTCTGAAGGGGAGAATTAGTAATCAGTCCACTGAATTCACAGCAGTTTTTTACACTAAGAAGTTTGAATTATCCCGCAATTTTAAATGAGCGATATAAATAACAGGAAAGTAGGAATTTAGTACTTAAAGTAAATGATCAGATAATGTGAATGAAAAGGAGTAGATAGTATTGCAGGAATTGTCGGAGGTGGTTTGTGATTGGATTGTAAATTCTGTTTTGTTTTTCAGGCTAGCAGCAGCAGGTGGAGGGAGTGGAGCTGGCCTCTGTGGTTGGAGAGGCCAGTGTGTCTGCGTCCCAGCGCTGCATGGCTGCGATGGCGCCCGCTCTCACAGAAGCGGCAACCGAAGCTCACCATAGGTTCAAGCTGGCGACGCCATCCTCCTCCCTCTCTCCGTCCGGCGCAACAGACAGTGACAACAGCAACTCCATTAACAACAGTGCCAAACGGAAAGCCTTTGCAGACGACCACGGACTGGATTTCCGGAATAGTTCCAGGAACGAAGATCGCTGCAAGCTGGTGTCTCCGTATTGCTGCCTTGATGCAGCATCTCGTCCACCTCCACCCCCAGAATCAGTGAAACTACAAGGATCTTTCAGCAAGCACGCAGTTATTAAGTCTCATACCATCCTATCCCATTCTTTACTGGACACCGGTGTGATTAGGGCAGAGCTGGTTGGCGGACAGCCAGCCTTGGAATTTTCACCTAGTCTTCTGAAAACGATGAGTACAAATAGCAGCCAGCCTTCACTGCCACCTCCCCCACAATCACCGGTCAATGGCTTGGCCAAGAAGTCTGCTGTCAATATCCACTCAGATTCTGACCTGAACAATGCAGAGGTTGGGGGAAAGTCCATTTCCTCAGGGCTGATCGGCATTGGGTCCAACCAGGTAGAAGATTCTAGTAAATTGACATCCAGTGTGTCCAATAGTAATGTAACAAAAAGGGACGTGGCAGGAGAACAACGTAACTTGGAAACACTGAGCACCGTCCCCAAGTGCCCCGAGTTTGGAGAAAATGGTATTAATACTGGGGCTGTGTCCTCAACGGAGGGCTCCGCTGGTGGAGTTTCTGCAAGTACGGATGGCGGGAGGAAGTCTTCTGCCTCAAAAATAAACAGCATTGGTGTTCTGGATACGGAGGTCCACAGCAGGACACTACTGGCTCAGACCAGGCAAAGTGACATTGAAAGGCGGGCCTGCAGGCTTCGGAAACGACTAGAAGTTGTTCAGGCGAAGCAGGTGGAGCGTCACGTTCAGCAGCAACTGGGAGGATTTGTGGAGAAAACTGTGCACAAACTTCCACACTTGGATTGTCTGAAACGTCAGGATGGGTCTCTGCGACATCAGCAGTTGGTTTTCGCTTGCAAATCGGATTCCACCTCACGGAAAGGGGGCGAAAGCGCTTGCGAAACATTGGCAAATTTCTTTAAGAGCAGTTCAGTGTCCAAGGGGCTTGAAAAGTTTATTTCAAGCTCTGACTCCAAGCTGCGATTCAGTGAGAATGCCTTTGATTCGGATGTTACAGAGAGCAGTTCTGGTGGAGAGTCTGACATTGAAGAGGAATCATTGACCAAAGTGGAAATGGAGCAATATCACGCACCACTGTGAGTACAACGTGAAGCATTTTGACATGAGGGATTTTTACAGAAGCCATACTGAAGAGTACTTGAAGTCTTTGTTTCCACTTGCCAGATTATTGGCATTCTGTTTCTAGCTAACTTTATTTTTAGTGTTTGCACTTTGTATAACTGGTGCAGTTCATGATGGTTTAATTTATAGATGGGAGTCAGGGATAAGCCTCACCTTCAGAATTCAGAAAAATGAAATCAGAGTCCGTGGAAAGAGTGTGCAATGGGGGAAATAAAGGATGGGAACCAGAATAATCAATTAATCAGGTTGGGTAAGTGTCAACGCAAACTGGTTGCCGTTGCATAGAACCCTGATGAGAAACGTGCATCATTTGCAGACTGAATGTGTGTGTGTGTGGCAGTAAGATGGGAGGATCTGCTCCACATATGCCAATTAACAGGCTGCTAGTTGACTTCTGTTGTAAAATGTTTCATGGTGCACTTTCATTGATTATGGGAGAGCAGAGGTGCAGGAAAAATGTCAGTTATGACATTCCTGTACTGGTTTGCAGTCCTGTTGTTTTTTATGTGCATATACCTGTAATGTGCTCAAATGAGCAGCTTCTGTTTGGTATCAGATCAATGAAAATGTATTATTGTAAACCAATCCACTAACGAGGATAGTCTCGGATCTTCACATCCAGTCTACGCATTAGCAATTTGCTCTTGGTTGCTGACTAGATGAAGTCTATTCTGGAGATGTTGGTTATTGACTGAAATTGTAAGGCAATTTACAAATCTTCCTGTATGAATAGTATTCATCACTTGTCAGTTACTTTTAAAGCCATCCATGGACTTTTAAATGAACATTGTATTGCGGGGGAGGGTAATTTTGCAAGTGGGAATTGAGTATAGAAAGTTAGAAAAAACATACGTGCTTACATTCGCAAAGAAGTCCGGTTCTACACATTTTAAATGCTTTCTCGTTGATTTGGTGAATGTTTGAACTGAGACACTGGAGAAGAGACAATGCCACAGGCTGCAGAACATGCAGTCTCCAGAATGCCTTAAGATTCACACATTTTGCAATGTCTATTGGTTGGCAAATGGCTTAAAATGTGAAATCACAAAACTTGTAGTGTAAGAGAATGCTGTTCTTCAGGAGAGCCAAGCAGACTGCCATGTCTAATATCTGTTAGTTGCTGTTCATTTGGGCACGTTAGCATTTCCTGGAGCATTGAGGTGCCCAAGTCACCGTTCAAATCTTAGTTTTGCTAGACACCCTGACTAAAGGATTTGTACTGTACCTATTTCCGGACAACTGTTGGATCTTGTGTGTAGCTTGCAGTCAGGCCTTTGATGAAAGGGCGGGGGTGCCCAACGCTGCCCTTGGAACTGTATCCAGGTGTTTCACCTAACAGTTGGATTTTGTTCAGCTGTGTTCCTGTGACATTGAGCTGTCTGCCTCACCTCCTGTTGTTTCATATTGTAATAAGATGCCAAAGGAGCAAAGCCTGTAAAGCAGCCATAACATGTTGGATACTGTTCACAATTTAATAACTGACTTCGCTTCAATCTCAAGAAGAAAACAAAGGACTGGAGGAAAAATCAGCCAACTCTCCGACACCACCTTCTACCTCCACCTGGACCATGACCACACTACCGAACATCAAGCCATGGTTTCCAAGACTGTCACTGACCTCATCCCCTCTGGAGATCCACCCCCCCCCTCCTCCCTCCCCCCCCCCCATTCTCCCAGTTTCTCTGTCTCTGCCGCATCTGCTCCGAAGATGCCACCTTCCACACCAGTGCTTCCGACATGTCTTCCTTTTTCCTCAACCGAGGATTCCCCTCTACCGTGGTTGACACGGCCCTCGACCGTGTCCGTTCTATCTCCTGCACTTCTGCCCTCACCCCTTCCCCGGAACCACGATAGGGTTCCCCTTATCCTCACCTTTCACCCCACCAGCCTCCACATTCAATGGATCATCCTCCGCCATTTCCGCCACCTCCAAAGCGATCCCACCACCAAACGCATCTTCCCCTCCCCTTTCAGCATTCCGTAGGGACCACTCCCTCCGAGGCACCCTAGTCCACTCTATCACCCCCAGCACCCCTTCCCCTTCGCCCGGCACCTTCCCGTGCAAGCGCAGGAGATGCAACACCTGCCCTTATACCTCCCCCCTTCCCACTGTCCAGGGCCCCAAACACCCCTTCCAGGTGAAACAGCGATTTACTTGTACTTCTTGCAATCTAGTATACTGTATTCGCTGCTCACGATGTGGTCTCCTCTAAATTGGGGAGACCAAACCAGATTGGGTGACCGCTTTGCGGAACACCTCCGTTCAGTCCGTAAGGGTGACCCTGAGCTTCCGGTCGCCTGTCATTTTAATTCACCGCTTCACTCCCACTCAGACCTCACCGTCCTCGGGCTCTTGCATTGTTCCACGGAAGCTCAGCGTAAGCTCGAGGAACAGCACCTCATCTTCCGATTAGGCACTCTACAACCTTCCGGACTCAATATCGAGTTCAACAATTTCAGATCATAACCTCGGCCCCTATTACATTTTTACTTTTTTATCCACACTTTGTTTTGGTCATTCCCCCCCCCCCCACCCTTTTTTTCTCTCTCCCACATGGCAGCTGTCTCCCATTCTGCCAGCGCATTTCACACCTAATCTAGAGCCGTCTTTTGTCTCCACTAGTCCTATCACCATCTCGTCTGGTTTTGAATACCTCTTAATGTCTCTTCACTTCTCTTTTGTTCTCTCCCAGCCTGGCCTTTTAATCTATTTCATTTCCTGTGCTTTTCCAGTCTTGACAAAGGGTTTTGACCCGAAACGTTGACTCTCTTTTCTCTCCACGGATGTTGCCTGGCCTGCTGAGTTTTTCCAGCATTTTCTGTTGTTTTTATGGAGGAAAAATCAATTTGTTTTACAAATGGTGCAAGATTAAAATGACTTGTTGCAATTAGTGCAAGATTTGGCTAAGTTTGGGAATGGGTTGTGTATCTACCTCAGGTACTGTTTGTTTTTGTCTGTGTGCCAGTTACTCCACTGCTAACATTGGTTGTGTGTTGCTGAATGTGGCAGTAAACCATTAACACTACACCATTGCATTTACTAAGCTTGTCCAATGAATATCCAGTGAGCAATCGCTGTAGTTTAGAGGTAAAGTCTGTCTGTGAGGCCCTCAACCAGGAATGTTCAGGTTTGATCTCTGGACGACAGTGACTTTGCTGCTGTCAGGATTAGACAAAAGAAATCATTTGTGTTTTATATAGTGTCTCGGGACATTCCAAAGCACTTTATAATCATGGGAAGAGATGATCAGTCAGGGTTGCTGCTACTGAGTGTCCCCCTACTGCAAGTGTTTATAATATGCTGGATGTGAATAAGATCAGACCGTGTCCTCTACAGGCACTCGCTATTGAGGCTTGCACATAAATGATGGCCATTTTGGATAAGGTACTGCAGGGCTCATGGTATTCAATTGTACTAGTCAATGCCTTCAGAGGAGTGGCGGGGGGGGGGGGGGGGGCGGCGGTGGTAAGTGGGAGAGGGAGGCAGATTTAGTTTTAATTGATCAGAGTGAATTTTGATAATTAAATAATCCGAACCTCAAAATATTTACCAATCAAACTTTGTTTTAGTCTTTTTGTAAAGGAGATCTGTCCTTGGTCCCGTGTTGAAGCAAATGTTTTTTGCGCTGCTATCATATTGTGCAACAGTTCTGCTTGTCCACAGCATAAATTTTAATGGGCAGGAAAGTAAATGGAGTTTAGCCACTTAATGTGGCAAGAGCTTTGGTTTTTTGTCGGCATTCAGCCGCGAGGAAGGGAACAAATACATGTGAAATTATCTTGGGATTCGTTTTGCTTTTGTAAAAAATAGACCTGAAAAAGTGGGTATAGAATTGATTAGAAAACCAGAGGAAAAAACTCATGACTCACATTGTGCTAGCCCAGGGCAACACCAGACAAATGAATTTCAGTACAAAATGGCTGTGGTCCATTGCATTAGTTGGGTGCAGTCACTTGACTTGGCTAAGCGACCTGTGCCCCAGTTACAGCTCATTTGATGCCAGATTGTTTTCCAATCCAGTTCAGACTCTGTCCCAGAGCTGTGGTCCAACCACCATGATTTGTCTGTGAACTGACCAAAGCCAGAATCCCTAACTGGGGTAGGTTTCACAGAAAGGTCCCCCAATATTGTGAGCAGCAGATTATTGTTTTCCATCAGTTAAGCCTGTTTTTAATAGTGTGTCAATAGTTCCAGTTGAGATGGTGGCAATTCTTTAAGAATAACTGTTGGGTGACACCAGCCTAACTTCGGAACAAATAATAAAATATGAAAAGCTGGCAGGGTTCCCCACACTGGTAGCTATTTGGCATCTACTGAAGATATGCCGTTGCGGATATTGAATGAGGACAGGATTGGTCTCGGCTGATATAATCTTGTTAACCAGTAACTTATTAACACTGACGGCCCAGGCTCAGCAGTGAAACATGCCTACGTGTGTAAGTTACTAGAGAGCTGCTGCTGTCACCCAGGGAACCATATGCTTGCGTAGATCACCGTTTTCAGGAGAGGTGAAACAACTGGAGCCGAAAAAATGAAAGCATTGTGGATTCATTGTCGCTGGGTCAAAATCCTGGCACTCCCCAGTACCCAACTGCACTGTGGGAGTACCTTCAACACACGGACTGCAGTGGTTCAAGAAGGCATAGTGGGTAGCACTGTTGCCTCACAGCGCCAGGGACCCGGGTTCGAATCCGGCCTCGGGCGACTGTCTGTGTGGAGTTTGCACATTCTCCCCGTGTTTGCGTGGGTTTACTCCGGGTGCTCCGGTTTCCTCCCACAGTCCAAAGATGTGCGGGTTAGGTTGATTGGCTATGATAAATTGACCCTTAGTGTTAGGGGGATTAAATACGTGGGGTTACGGGGATAGGGTGGGATATGTGTTGGTGTAGGGGTTACGGGGATCGGGTGGGATATGTGTCGGTGCAGGCTCGATGGGCCGAAATGGCCTCTATCTGCACTGTGTGGTTTCTGTTCTGTGATTTCTGAAGGCGGCCCACCATCTTCTTGAGGGCAACTAGGGATGGGCAATAAATGCTGGCCTTGCCAACAATGCCCACATCCAAGAATAATTTTAAAAAAATAATTCGCACTGCCTCTTGTGTGTCCATGCTGCTAGTTACAGCTTGTTGCACAGACGTGCTTGTTTCAGAGAGGTGCGAATAATGGCCGAATGGCAATAGGTACTATGGGCAGACATTTTGTGGCAGTCAGTGAGGTTTGCACTGTAATCTGCGGTGTAGTGTGAGATGATAGGGATATGTTTTGAAGCTGTCACCTCCGACCAGGCGAGGGCAGAAGTTTTACCAACTTCTGCAAAATTGCCAACTCCAAGCATGGGATTAGATTACCAGACATATTCCCATCGAGACACCAGCGACGAGCTTCTTGTAGGTGTCGTTAATTAAAAATTTTTTTTTTTTTAAATGCCTTGAGTTTGGATTGTAAAATCAGTGACTCTCGAAGTAATTTACTGTATTTGAGAACAATAACATTCCAGTGTTTTCAAACTTGCCCAACGAATTGGTGGGCTGCTAGTGCCCAGTCTTCGTGTTCACCAGTCCGGTGAAGAATTGAGCTCGAGTGTAGCCAAGGACTGCTTGGTGTCTCTCTCTCTACTTGCAGAACTACCTGCTGATTGTTATTCCTCAGACAAGCATTTGGTCATTTTTGTTTGCAGAGATGAGATGAAGCCTCTGTTTAGATGACAATCTGTATTCTGAAAGCGAAAATGGGGTTGGTCTTGTGTTTTCTAGGAGGGGGAGGTGAGAATAGAGCTGATCAAGTGATGACTTGGGCTTGGAGGATTCCATTCCTTTCCATCCACCCCATTACAATACTTACAATGGGAACGAAGCACAACTGCACTGGGCTAATGAGCTGCAGCTGTGGCTGGTCAGTAATTTAAGTACTCACCTAATATTTGTACAAATTCTGACAGCTGAAGTCCTTTTAAAAACCAGAATTCAACGTTCTTACTGTCGACTGTAATTTCTTTTCCCAACCTGTTGCTTTGGATGACGTGGTGGGTTGGAGAGTAGCAGGGTTAAGATTCAGTGCCAGATCGAAAGTATGTGTAGCTGTCCTACAGAGGGAGCACAACATAAATTTGGAGGATTTTAAAAGGGGATGTAAACTATGCAGCATTAATCGATGTATTTAGGTTGACACTTTCCAGCTCATTGTGCTGTATCCCTGTTTTTGCTCCAGAGGTTAAAATCCTATGTGCCTTTTTTGCTGCACTCTGCTATAATATCCTGGTTACCTCCATGAACAGTAAATCGGTACTGCTCTGTATGGTATCACTGGGACTCGACTATATGTGTCATTCCAAGGCGTCCTCTTCACCATCTGAAAATGTACTGTGCAAAATTTCTTCCGATAGTGCTTAATGGTGCCTGTCCCTATATAAAATATTTGCACTCTTCCCCTCCCCCACCTGTAACTGGAGCGATGGTGTCAGACAGGATCCTGTTTGAATACAAGTTACAAATATAAGTTACGAATCCAGTTTAAGGCTGCGAAGAGGAGGAGGAGGGAGAACAGTTCCCAAAGTGCTTTGAGCAAAAATTTATTGCTAACTGATGTGTTCTAAATATTTAAACCCTCTTTGCTGCATTTTGTTTGTCTTCGTCTCTCTAACAGGATTTATTTCTGTTAAGCACCCACAGCCCTTTCTCCTGTTGAGCTTTTTTTCTTACCTGCCAACCCAGTTTTACCTTTTCTTTGCAGCCTCACATTCTGCCATACTTGGCAAATGAGCCTCTTCCATAAGGAATAAGTTGACTTGAGATTTTAATTTCTGCCTCCTGATCTGTCCAGGTTGTTTTTTGCCGATAGCTGAGAAACATTAAATCTTTTTTGCCATTTTAAAATGACTGGGGGTTGAAACTTATCCACATTGGCCTTGTGGTTAATCTTAGCACATTGTTCTATACTGAATATACAAGCTGGTCTCCGTTGATTCTGCATTTTTGCCTTTTGCGATAATGTAATGTAAAATGGGTTAATTTTTTCATCTGAAACTGCTTAAAATGGGAGCTGCTGGGAAGATTTTTGCTTATTTGTACATGGATATGTGGCTGAATTCTTCGAATCATATACCTCGGACTCTTTAAACTGATGCATCAGCCTTGACTGAAGTACAGCGAGTGGAGCTTAAACTAGTTCTGCATTTGCTGGCAGCAGCAGAACGACAATTTGCAAAACTTTGAACACTTGTAACTGAAATCTGTCGATTAACTCGATCTCAAATAGTGCTCATAGTTTGAAAATTGTTTGTCATTGTTGCTACAGTCTTTCAAAAGGAGGTGGCACCTGAGAGAATCAGTTTGGCATTCTGCCAAAGATGGTGCAGCAATTTTTATTCCAGCCTTTTGTTTCTTTTGTCTTAATTGTCCTCCTGAAAATATTCATTTGTTACTGGGGCATAGTTACATGGACAAGGCCATTAATACATGTCCCAACTAGCCACTGTCGACCTTTGCAAGGGTCGCAGATCACCATCGACCTGCGTCACTCTGGTTCTCAGCTCCCTCTAAGTACAGTGCTCGACGACTCTGGTTTTCCCAGTTTTCTTCCCTGTTCCCTTCCTTTTACTAACAGTGACTGGCTATTTCGAAGGGGCATCTCCATTTTTGTGTCTGATCCCATTCCACACTTTTTACCAGGGTCACTGGATAGTGAATAGCACTGGAAAATGTGCTTGATGCTCCCCGCCCCTAAAAAAAAAAAAAAAAGTTTGGGATGGTGATGTCAATGGTCGCATCCCTTGTTTTCCTTCCTCGTTTTGCCACCCACCCCCGTTGATCAGCTCACTCTGCAGGGATTGCACCTGCGGCCTTTTTGGTCATTAAGGCTCCATTCCATGTTACTTAGTAATTTACCCATTGCACCCTCGGGAACCCCTCAACACTGCTCTAGATTGATTTGTCTTGAACGGAATCACTCAACCGTGGGTGGTTATTCAAATGCTGTGAATTTCTAAACCAAGTACCTTTTATTTGGCGAGTGTGTGGAATAAACACTGAGCTGCTCTGTGCACTGGGCGGCTAGGGCTGCCTTTTCTCCTTCACAACATCGCTGCTGTGCTAAAGCTCTGTTAGAAGTAGATAGAACATTTCTGCTCAAAGCTTGAGATCTATTCGCCGGGAATGCTCTCTTGGAGCTAGTTTTTTCTGCTGAGATCTTTGTATTTATTAAGAGCTGGCTGCTGCAAATCATCCAAGGCATTTCAACTTGGCCTTTCCAGAGGCCATTTCCCCTCTTGCTACAGTCCTGGATTTGAACCTTGGACTCGACCATGAAAGGAGGGCATTCTGAAACTGATGTGCGTTGAACAGTTTCTGAGTTTTGCAGATGGCTATTTTCACGAAGAGGAACTAAAGGTGTTAAAATAACTGCTCCGTTTCATACTCAACTTTGTGAATCGATAGCGAAAAGACTGGTGTGGTGGGACTCTTCGATCATTTTTCACTTCTTTGAAAGACTTCTCAATTGAAAGCTGGGACCCTCCTGATCCATGTGGTACAGCTTTACACCATGCAGTACATTTTCCCTCCAATCATTCAAGAGTTGCTGATTTCAAAAATAAATTTGGAGCAGTGAAGAGTAATTCTGAGCAGCGTTGGAATCAAGTGTGATGGGTATATAAACTCAGCAGAGAGAAGACTGCCTCTCTATTTGGTTCTGCTGAAGCTTTTAAGTGAAACCCAGTGCATAGCTGCTAAAATGCATTACTATGTATTAATTAACGTATCACAAAATTAAGTCACTTCTGCTTTCCAGCAGCCTCAAGAGGGCAGTGGACCGACCATTACCCGTTTTGTTTGGATAGTAATCGAGTCCACTGTCGCTTTGAGTGAGCCACATCTTGGTTACTTTTTGTTTGGGTTTTCGTTGCCGATATGAAGAAGCTGGGTAAGGATGGGCGATGCATCGATGTTGGGGTTTCTGTTCAGCATTGATGTGTTTGTTGTACTTTGCAAGCTGTGGATAGCATTCAATGGCTCTATTTTGAGTCATGGATTCTTTTCCCCTGCTAAGAGTGGACTCCATTTTGTGATTCAAAGTAGATACAAATATATACAAGTGTTAAACTTAGTCCTTTTAAAATATTACAATAGGAAATAAAATCTCATAGTGCAGGTTTCGTATAAGTTGCTGGTTTCATTTAAAATTTTCTGCATTGGTTCTTTATTTTGGGTTCCTTATGTGTCACTTCCTGATTTTAAAGTGTCTTGGACTTTTTCCTGATGTGTAAATGTTTGGGATTTTTACTTATTTTCTGTGGGGGAAAGCAGCTGGCCTTTGCCTCCTTGCCTGGTCGGAGGAGGTTTGAGGTATAGTGAGGTTCTACCTTGAGGGTTGGTTTACACTGCTGCCATCCACTTGCTTGGATGAGTGCAGATCCAACCACACTTAAGAAGGCAATATTAATAAACCCACTCCTTATTCTCTTCCGGTTCATTATTCTCCTGTACAGTTTGCAGACTGCTGTCTTCCATCTGCTGTTCCTCTGATGCAGTCAATCTATCACACACTCATCTTGTGTGACTTGGTGGTTTTATCGTGAGTGTCCATTCTGTGTATCGGCAATCTGTCAGCAGCTATTCATTGAATGAGCCCAAAGTATTGTAGCTGTCTTGACTCAATTCTGCCAACCAAAGTTGTTTCCATATTGATTTGTTGCCTAATGTCCCTATTCAGTTGCCGTCACTGTCTGCATATACCGAAAAACTACCACAGGTGGAACATGTTGAAACAGAAAACCTCTTGTTTTATTTTCTCTTTCTAATGACTATGTTTCACCATCACAAAACATGACTGGGAGATGTTGATGACCCTTAACTTTAGTCGCACTATTTTTTTCAATTTTTCCAACTGCTCTGATATAACTGAAATTCCCTGCTTGCTGTCTGCTCGACACCCACCAATTTCCATAATGAGGCTGCCCAAGTTGATAAACCAACCTTGTTTTAGCTGGTATTCAGTATCTCTTCAGTGATCGATATTATCTTAGTTTTTTGAACACTGATGCTGGTAATTTATTAGTGCTGCAAACAGTGCATTATGTAACATTTAGCTGCATACCTCAGTATGGTAGCTGACTTGAATGTAGTCAAGCAGAGGTTCTAAACTTGATCAAGTATAATGACTAACCCAGATACATGAGACTGATAGTCCTCTGCACCTTTTCATTGCCCCTTTTGACATTAGTCATTGGCTCATGTGACTTTTCTCCCTCTTGCCCTCCCATCCCCTCTCTACATCTGTTTTTCACACGCCACCTTCCCCATCCCATGTATGGTGGTACGTAGTTAGGCAACCAACGTATCATTTGTGAAATTTGACCTGTTTTTAATTGAGCCATTGCAGCTTGTGTTTGCCTTTTTTCTCCCCTCCTGAGCATGTTGGTTAGGGCTATGGCTCCATGGATGTTGAAATCTTAACCCAAGTGACCACTGTTCATTTGTGAGCTTTGATAGTTAAATGTTGGTAGGCTGTTAAATAGGAAGAGTTGGAGTTCATCACAGCCCAGCATGGATTTTCCCAAATTCTGCAGCCCTATCGAGCACCAGGTGAATGTACTGCCGTGTATGGTGCTGAACGATAGAAACCTAGGAGCAGGACGAGGCCATTCGGCCCCTCGAGCCATTTAATGAGATCATGGCTGGTCATCCAAATTCAGTACCCTGTCCCTGCTTTCTCCCCATATCCCTTGATCCCTTTAGCCTTAAGAAATATATCCAACTCCTTCTTGAATATATTTAATGAATTGGCCTCTACTGTCTTCTGTGGTAGAGAAGTCCACAGGTTCCCCATCTCTGGGTGAAGAAATTCCTCCTCATCTCTGTCCTAAATGGCTTACCCCTTATCCTTAGACTGTAACCCCTGGTTCTGGACTCCCCGGCCTTCGGGAACATCCTTCCTGCATCTAGTCTGTCCAGTCCTGTCAGAATTTTATAAGTTTCAATGAGATCCCCTCTCATTCTTCTAAACTCCAGCGAGTATAAGCCCAATCGACACAATCTCTCCTCGTACGTCATTCCTGCCATCCCAGGTATCAGCCTGGTGAATCTTCGCTGAACTCCTTCCATGGCAAGAACATCCTTCCTCGGATAAGGCAACCAAAACTGCACACAGTACTCAAGATGTGGTCTCACCAAGGCCCTGTACAACTGCAGCAAGACCTCCTTGTTCCTGTACTCGAACCCTCTCGCTATGAAGGCTAACATACCATTTGCCGCCTTAACCACCTGCTGCACCTGCATGCTTACCTTCAGCGACTGGTGCACAAGAACACCCAGGTCTCGTTGCACTTCCCCTTCTCCCAATCTATTGCCATTCAGATAATCTGCCTTCCTGTTTTTGCCACCAAAGTGGATAACCTCACATTTATCCACATTATAGTGCTTCTGCCCAATCGCCCAACCTGTCCAAATCATCCTGGAGTTTCTTGGCATCCTCCTCACAGCACAATTATACAATGCTCGAGACCCAGGGTCAATTCCTGGGCTGTGCTGAGTTATCTCATGTTGGCTGGGCAGGAGTTGGGGGGCACTGCAATTGGCTTCCTTGTGTCTGGTTTTCGGCAGATGTGTAACAAACAAGTTCAGTAACACACTCCCTATGTTCGGTCTTATGGCTACACCTGTTGTTTCATCTACATTGCAGAATTACCAATTGAATGATTTTCACAGCATGAAGCAATTCTGTAGCAGTGGATAAATGATGACTGTTTCATAAGACTTTTTCTTCCACTCCCTCCTTTCCCCATTCAAGGTCATCTGTGGGATGCCGTATCTTGTGGAGTGGGCTGGCAACCTGTGCCTGTAACATTGGTTTCTTTTCTCGATCAAGTGGGGATCTCTATTGGAGAGCGCTGTGGACATTGGGTGAGAACTTGTCTGTAATACCCCTTAAATTTGAGTAGTTTGTAAACGGCCATTGTGTTGGCATGCCCAGAAGAATGACGACTTGAGAGAGTCACTGGGGGTTACTGGTGCCTGTGAAACTGTACATCTAGCAACTCACTGGTTTGAGCATAAAAAGAGGAATGAGGAACCAAACTGTCGGCTGTATTGCTGCTGCTTTGGCGGTTGTTTCAGCTTCCCTCCTGAGCTCTTGAGCTCTGGACATGGATACAGTCCTAATGACTTGTAGCAGTCAATTTTGAACAATGTTCTTCATAATAAAAATCGAAAACTGCCCTTCTGTGCCTCTAAATATTCCTTGTAGGTGGTGGGGAGTGATTCAATATTCCTTGTAGGTGATGGGGAGTGATTCAATATTCCTTGTAGGTGATGGGGAGTGATTCAATATTCCTTGTAGGTGATGGGGAGTGATTCAATATTCCTTGTAGGTGGTGGGGAGTGATTCAATATTCCTTGTAGGTGGTGGGGAGTGATTCAATATTCCTTGTAGGTGATGGGGAGTGATTCAATATTCCTTGTAGGTGATGGGGAGCGATTAATGGAATTGTAGCATTGCTGTACTGTGATGCCATCACCTTTTACATTTCCTTTGGGACCGAGTGGCTAACTTCCCCACAGGTGTGATGAAAGGAGCTGGTTGTCTTCTGACATTTCTGTGGTATCTGAAGCATCAAAGGACTGTTCAGGTGTTGGGGGAAGTTGTTGCAGGGCAGTGAGTCTCCTCTCTAGTTCAGATAGTTTCAAAAATGAGTTGACTTTTTTAAAAGGGAATGTGAAATGGAAGTTTTGAAGTGTATATTTAAAGGGAATCTTGGCTTCAGATAACTTTTTTTTGTAAGCAACAGTATTATTGGGGTACAGCTGGAGACTGATGTTCCACCTTGCTGACTGCTGGGAGGGAAAACTTAATGAAATTTTACATGTGCAAGTTGCTGATCAACTTGGGTCTGCTTGCCTAACCATTCTTTACTTCTGTTTTAAACATTACTGCTTCTGTTTTGCTTTTACAGCGAGAGTCAGGGAATACTAGAGGTAGGTCAAGCTATTCCTGCCTCCCCTGGGATGTGAAGCAGCTCTATTCTTACTACACCAAACTTTGCACTGCTTTGCCACTCCTGACCTTCTGTAATAAACTCTCCCGTAACAGGTCTCATGGCTGCATCTGTTGCTTCACCTGCATTTCAGAATTTCCAAGTGGTTGAATTTCACAACTTCACACTTCTCTAATGACATTTACATGGCCTCTTGTGCATCCCCAATTTGAATCGCTCCACCATTGGCGGCCGTGCCTTCAGCTGCTTGGGCCCCGAGCTCTGGAACTCTCTCCCTAAACCCCTCCGCCTCTACCTTCTCTCCTCCTTAAAACTCAACTCTGACCAAGCGCTTGGTCATCCATCCTAAAATCTCCTCCTGTGCCCTGGTGTTAAACTTCGTTTGATAATGCTCCTGTGAAGCACCTTGGGATGTTTTACTGCATTAAAGGCGATCTATAAATTCAGATTGTTACGTTGCATTAGATTTTCAGGCTGTAAGAATTTTCTCTTCCCCCATGCAGCCTGCCCGAAGGCATTGCTATATTGGAAGCTGAGGAGATCACAATCAATTGCACTCAAAGTTTGAATGTGGGGAATGGACTCTCGGACTATTGCGTTCACTGTCATCCTGCGCTACCCTTCCTCATCAGACTTCAGTTTAATTCTCTCAGCACTGATCCATTCACCGGGGCCAAGATATCCTGGAAACTGAAAATAACTTGAGTGTTTATTTTCGTGATTTCTACATTCCCTGCAGTGTAATGATCGGCAGTGACTACACGGCTCAAATGGCTCGACCAATGATTCCCTCCTTTTACAGAGCCTTGTTTCCGAAATCAGACCTGTGATTTAAATGCAATCCTCAACTGTTCTCTACTGGTAATGGTGTGGAATCATAGAATGGGCAGCACGGTGGCATAGTGGTTAGCACTGTTGCCTCACAGCGCCAGGGACCCGGGTTCGAATCCGGCCTCGGGTGACTGTCTGTGTGGAGTTTGCACATTCTCCCCGTGTTTGCGTGGGTTTCCTCCGGGTGCTCCGGTTTCCTCCCACAGTCCAAAGATGTGCGGGTTAGGTTGATTGGCTATGATAAATTGGCCCTTAGTGTTAGGGGGATTAAATACACGGGGATAGGGTGGGATATGTGTTGGTGTAGGGGTTACGGGGATCGGGTGGGATATGTGTCGGTGCAGGCTCGATGGGCCGAAATGGCCTCTATCTGCACTGTGGGGTTTCTGTGATTCTGTGAATATGAAACACAGTGGGAGGACAGTCAGCCCATCGAGTTTCTGCCAGCTCTTTCGAAGAGCAATGCCGTTAGTCCCGCTCTTTCCTCATATCCCTGCAATTTTTTCTCCAAGTCTTCAAGCAGTTCTCAGCTAATGAACTTTGGGAGTTGTATTCATATCAGAAGTATTTAAATACATGGGTTGATGAACGACTGTTACACCTGTGCCCCATCAGGGAGACATTTGCACTGAGAGGAGAGAAGTAGTCCTGGTTCACTCGTGAGACCAGGATCTTTAACAACAGACTGGTGATAAGTGTGAAGCTGCTCTGATAGACATGTGGATGTAATTCATTGGTGATGTACTTGCTGAGCTGGGCTCCTGTGCATGCAAAGCTGCTTCAGGCTTTTTGCAAACTTGTAAGAGCTATTTTTATCGTTAGACTGATTTTGGTAATCCTGATGTTGGTGATCTTAGCCCAGAGTATATTGCCTGTAAAATGAGGCAGTAGTTGGTTTGTTCAGCAAGCTGCTTGTGTATGTGGTGGAGTATCCAGTTATCGGGAGGAGTGCTGGTTTGTGGGTTTGTGCTGTGTATATCGACTACATTTCTCTTGAGACAGTCAAACTTTCCAACAACAGATGTGTGCATGTAACTGAAAATATTTTGATTCCAGTTTTGAAGTGAATGGGCAGAACATTATCAACGCAAATTGCGTACAGTGGGCGTCACTGTAGAGGTGCACATGTACACCATGCCCTTGGGTAGTCACATATAGCACGAAGCAGCTCTGAAGTTTGTGTGACAGAGAAAAGCAGGCAGGTGCACATAAAACACGTGATTTTTTTCATTCTTTGTTCCCTCCACCTGCCCCTACCTAAAACCCACATCCCGTTAATTCTGACTTGCACCTTGTGAGGGAGCTGTACACCTTGTGAGGGAGCTGTACACCTTGTGAGGGAGCTGTACACCTTGTGATCCAGGGTTGTACACCTTGTGAGGGAGCTGTACACCTTGTGAGGGAGCTGTACACCTTGTGATCCAGGGTTGTGCACCTTGTGAGGGAGCTGTACACCTTGTGAGGGAGCTGTACACCTTGTGAGGGAGCTGTACACCTTGTGATCCAGGGTTGTACACCTTGTGAGGGAGCTGTACACCTTGTGATCCAGGGTTGTGCACCTTGTGAGGGAGCTGTACACCTTGTGAGGGAGCTGTACACCTTGTGATCCAGGGTTGTACACCTTGTGAGGGAGCTGTACACCTTGTGATCCAGGGTTGTACACCTTGTGATCCAGGGTTGTGCACCTTGTGAGGGAGCTGTACACCTTGTGATCCAGGGTTGTACACCTTGTGAGGGAGCTGTACACCTTGTGATCCAGGGTTGTGCACCTTGTGAGGGAGCTGTACACCTTGTGAGGGAGCTGTACACCTTGTGATCCAGGGTTGTACACCTTGTGAGGGAGCTGTACACCTTGTGATCCAGGGTTGTACACCTTGTGAGGGAGCTGTACACCTTGTGATCCAGGGTTGTACACCTTGTGATCCAGGGTTGTGCACCTTGTGAGGGAGCTGTACACCTTGTGAGGGAGCTGTACACCTTGTGATCCAGGGTTGTACACCTTGTGAGGGAGCTGTACACCTTGTGATCCAGGGTTGTGCACCTTGTGAGGGAGCTGTACACCTTGTGAGGGAGCTGTACACCTTGTGATCCAGGGTTGTACACCTTGTGAGGGAGCTGTACACCTTGTGATCCAGGGTTGTACACCTTGTGAGGGAGCTGTACACCTTGTGATCCAGGGTTGTACACCTTGTGATCCAGGGTTGTACACCTTGTGAGGGAGCTGTACACCTTGTGAGGGAGCTGTACACCTTGTGATCCAGGGTTGTACACCTTGTGAGGGAGCTGTACACCTTGTGATCCAGGGTTGTACACCTTGTGATCCAGGGTTGTACACCTTGTGAGGGAGCTGTACACCTTGTGATCCAGGGTTGTACATTTTGGACTACACAATCAGGAATTAACAAATACTCGATTTTTGCAATGATTGCACTGGAATTTACATACGATTCTAACTGCATCTCCTATCGTGATGTTTCCAAGTTCAAACCAATAGTTACTGGTGCTTTCAACAGCATGCCAGACCAAACTTGTATAAACCAAAATTGCAAGCTATTTACAAAGCAAAAATGAAGTGTCCGAACTAGGCAATATACAAAGTAGTCCAACGTAGTTTTCTAAATGCCCACGTGCAGACAGGTGTTTTTCTCCTACTGTATATAGAGTTGATGACTCAGTGCAAGAATTGGTCCTTTTGAGGGTTTTTTCATGAAGTAATTTTTCCTCATGTTGCACAGAACTTGTTTAACAGAATCTTCCGATGGTTCTCTGGCAAACGTTGTAATGCTCCTCAGCAGCAAAAGCATCCATCTTGTCAAGTCAAATTCCCTTTTAAGCTACACCTGTCACTTGTAGTTAAAGCAATGACACAGGCTCTTCATATTTCTCAAAGACTAAATGCAATTTTACAGGGATTGACTGACTGCTGTAGACAACTGAAGTAGAATTAAAAATGCAACGATGCTAACCACCCACCATGCATTGCTGAGATGTAATTTGCAGTGGAGTGTTTACTCAAGGTGTTGACACCTTGTAAGTTTCTTTGAATTTCAGGCAAGCTTTCAGATGAAATAAAAGCCTTTCTCTTCCTTGATCAAAAGAATCTGTTTGATCCTGGTAAACTGGACTGTATCTGATCCTCCATTTTGCACTTGGGAAATGAATGGGATTGATTTTTACCTGGATTACCATATTTTTTAAAAGCAAAGGTTTCTAACTTTGTTGTGAGCTCGTCTAACTATATATTCTTTGCAAAAGCCTAGATCCTCTTCAGATGTGGAGTCGATCATTTTTGGGGGGGAAATTTCTTTCTCTGCTGCTGATTTATAATTGGGAGGGGGAATTAGCTCTGGATTCAACCACAGTGTGCGGAAGGCCTGGAGTACATGTAGGGTGACGTGCCTGAATATTTGAACATACCACTGGCTTTTCAGAAACTTTGGTTGTGTAAGGGGGACGTGTGTAGTGATGACCACTGTTACCGCGACTACATGGTACATTGTGGTTGGGAGCTGCTCTGGGTGTAATCGGTTGCCCCAGATCTGCTGCAACTTAGAGCATAAGCAACCAATGCGATTTGCTAGTTGTGACTTGACATTGGATATGAGAATCACTGCACTGTAATGAATTGTGACATGATGTGCATTATGTTGGAGTTCGAGCCGAGATGGATTATGGGACACATTGCACTGTTGGTTCACTCCAAATTAATCTGATCTCTGAAGGCAAAGTAATCCTAGCAGATAGGTTCCTCTGCTGTACATTAGGTAGTTCTCTTGCTTGTCTACCTCGAATCACATGAAATAGTCTTGGGCAGGCTCCATGTTGACCTGTACTGTTAAAATTGTACTGCATCTGGTTGGTTAATGTGTGTGAGAAGGCTTCACTGCGCTCGAACCATAACAGAGTAACACTTCATTATTATAAGGATGGTTAAAGCTGCTCTTGTGAAAGACTGGTCTGTTCTGTGTCGAGACAGTCAGTGGAGCAGCAGCCTCCTTCGATTTCTGGCAAGCTTCAGCTGAAACTAGATGTGTTTATCAATAAAACTATTTTCTCTCCGCAGCATAATGCGGAAAGACTGAATCGGGAGACAGTCTAAAGTTGCAGCGGGCTTGCTTTGAGATGGGAGGAGTTTGTGATTAAGCAACCAATGGAATGTTTAATGGAGTTGTGTAGCACAGCCCTGTGGTGGGTGTTT
This sequence comes from Somniosus microcephalus, assembly GCF_052327205.1. Taxonomy (NCBI): domain Eukaryota; kingdom Metazoa; phylum Chordata; class Chondrichthyes; order Squaliformes; family Somniosidae; genus Somniosus; species Somniosus microcephalus. The sequence goes on along the minus strand of NC_141010.1, from coordinate 64,322,054 downwards.
CTTTCTTGGGGAGTGAATAGATAAAGTGAGCCAGCCTTTTTCAAAATTCTGCACAAGATTGAAATTCTTACGAGTCGGGTATTTGCATGGCCTGTGCTTAGTGCTGATGGGAGAATTTGGTCTGTAAATAACTCCGATTAACATCTGCCAGGTAAAAAATATTTACTCGTCAGTCTTCCTTTGTTCTTTCCAGTCCCCGACCCATTGTCACAATTTAGATTCTTCTGCTTGTGCAATGCTTCCTAATTTAGGTCTGGGGAAAGGGCTATTGGGGGAGGCAGTGGTTCCAGATTTGCACTACCCTTTGGAAAAAGTGCTTTCTGACATCATGCCTGAACGGCTCGGCTGTAATTAAGGTTATTCCCCCTTCTTCTGGACTGTCATCAGAGGAAATAATTTCTCTCTCTCTATCCCAATTTCTGTAATCATCTTCAAAACCTCAATTAGATCACCCTTTTCTCTTCTATACTCGAGAATACAAGTGCAGTCTTTGCAACCTGTCCTCATGATTTAGCCCCAGTATCATTCTGGTGAATCTGTGCTGCACCCCCTTCAAGGACAATTTAGCCTTTTGGGTCAGTTTAGCTTCTAAGCTCCAATTTTTGAATCACTTCTGACTGCCTCCTGATCTTTGAATCTGCCCATGTAGATCACTGAAAGAGACTCTTGTGCATGTCAGAATCGTGAGTAAAAGGTGTTTGAATCCGTTGGAGAAGTTTAGGTGTGCAGTTGGTTGGTAGAATTGATTGTCATTTGCTGAAACCAAGTTGCTGGAACATGCAGTGGTCTGTGGGAAATCTACAGCTGGCCTGTTGGATACCAGACCTTTTTACAATCCCATCAATGACCAGCATCAAACTTGGGTCAATTTACTTCATTGGGTTCAATAGTTCCTGTCCAGCAAGAGTGAGCTCCATTTACCATTTTACTTTGACATTTGCATTGATTGTAAGTGTCTATAGGCGTGTCAGACACCAAGCTTTACTGTGTTAAATGGAGGCCGAGTGTGGAAGTGTATGGTCTGGCTTCTGGAATACGGTTTGCTGGAGCAGGAGGATTTTATCTGCTGGCAGATTCGGAGACCATTCTTCATACTTGGTGCAGCTGGTGTGCGGTTTTCCCACCATTTGCAGTTGGCTACGCTCTAACGTCTAACAGCCGATTGTCTTTACTTCCAGCTGCACCGTTCCTACTTCCAGCAGCTGAAGTGAAGGATGCAGTCTGTGCAGTTGTGAATTGCGCTAATGCATGAACTAGTTGAAATTTTAAAGGGTATACTGAGATTTAAATACTGAGCAGAGCAGCTCTAGGTCGTGTTCTCTTGGCATTTGCATTTATGTCCTTAAATCAGGACACTTAAAATTGTTGGATGCATTTGTCAGTCAGTGCAGATCCTCAAACTCCACTTGAAAGCAAAGTTTAGCTCGGGTCTGAAAACAAGCGCAGAAATATTTTGTGTCTAAGATGAGTTTAAACAGGCCTGGGGTTCAGTTTGGTCTAAGAGGCTGGGCTTGGGGTATGCAGAGATGGATTGCATTGGATCTTGAATGAGTCGTTCTGGTACAAAAAGGAGTCTAAGTGTTCTGGAAGTGTTACCAACCATTATTTCTTGCCTGCGTAAAACTGTTCATGTAATTTGGTTTAAATCTCCATATAGGGGTTCTGTTAAAATTGGCATGACCTCCCAGTAAAGTTACTCATTATAAGATTCCAGTTTAAAATCTTTGCATTCTTCCACCAGCTGGATTGGATTTTTTTTTTTCTGGATTTGCATCAGGAACTTGACGTTTTAATTTTGTGAAGTGTGCTTTTTCCAGTTTTCCAACAATGGCTCGATTGTCCGATTCAGTGTGCAGTGTTTCACATTGGGTCCTTTCATCAGTTGGTCCTTTTCCACCTCTTCCCTCCCCCTCCACTCACCTGTAGCCTCCTGCTCTTCACACAAGATGTTGGACAGCGAATGTCAACAAACTGTTTATTGAGGATTTCATAACTCTTGCTTCACCTGATATCCATAAATGTATACTTGACAGCAGTTAAGAGCAGGAACCTTGCTCGATTTCACCTCGCCTAATTGATGCTTGGGGCTAAAAATTATTGAAAAAAATGAGGTTACAGTGCACATGTCCCAGCGCTCTTGCGGAGTAGGAATGCAAGAATTGTTTGTGTCCTGGAGTTGAACAGGATATTTTGTTTTAACCTCCTTCCCTTACCCAGATCCAGTTTTATAAAATGACGTACGGAGGTGTTATTTTTCTATTATATAGGGTCTCTTAAAACCTCAATACCGTGTCCCTCACATTTTCTTTTCCAATTCAAAGCTGTAACTGTGTCTAGTCATTTTGATCCTGTTTTGTGGGTCTCTGCATTGCACCGAGTTCCTGGCAGTGCTTGCTGCTGGTTCCTGTGCAGGGCAGGTTTGCAGAGTCTCTGACTGGTGGGAGGGTATTTGCTTGGACAGTTTGTCATCCATGAAATCTGTTGGCACTATTCCAGTTGATGCTCTGAACTCTACAACGCATCTGCTAGTCTATCATCATCTGTAAAGAGAAAAGCCAGTTCAATGTTTTGGGTATAGACCATTGATCAGAATGTCCTGTCTTTTTTCTTTACAGTTACTGACAGATCTGGTGTATATTTAGGTATTTTTTTTCCCTTTTACTTTCACAGACCTGTGACTTGGAGTGTACCATAGCTGGTACTGTCATTGGTGTAAGTTCTTTCTCTCTCTCTCTCTCTCTCTCTCTCCTCTCTCTTTCACCCCCCCCCCCCAAATTCAGCTGATGTTGGTACATGCTCGTATTATTTCTGTGATCAGTTTTAAATCTCTCTTCCAATTTTCTCCCTTCCCTGAAAGCAACGACTGATTTAAGTCGGGATGTCATTCATTGGGTGTATGTTAATTGTTACTGTTCTCATGCAAGCCTGAACAGTGTTGCTGAATTATCACTATAAACACTGAACCCAATCATCACCACACATGTTTTCAGGGGGAGAATCTTTGTATCTGTATCTCAGATTGTCCCTCACTCGGAGAATAAAACTACTTAAGGTATACTTCCTTTCCCTTATCCTTACTGTCTCTTGCTAGTGTACAGATTGACTAACAGACCTTTCTCAAGTGAAGTTCTTAATTGGTGAGTGTCGTAGGCTGTACCACTGTGAAGGGCATTGCAGTTAAACTTGATCCTGTTTTCACCTGAAGTACCCACGGGAGTATTCGAGCAGGAATGCACAAATACATGATGATTGGCAAAGCTGGGACTCTGACTGATTCACACCCCCCCCACATCTCCCCGACTTCCTGTTCTGTTGCAAAGAGTGAAGCTAATTGTAGCAGCCTAGCTGCAGGCCCATCTGAGACATGTTAACTCAGCAGAAACTGTGAATTGTACCTTGGACCTGCCTGTTTGCTTGGCTTAGTTAGTTACCCATCAGTTTAGTTTCAACAGCCTGCATTTATATAGTGTCTTTTTAATGTAGAAAACTGTCCTAAGGTGATTCACTGAGGTGTAATAAAAACAAATGGACACCAAGCCAAGGGAGATATGAGGGGTAACTAAATGCACGGTCAAAGGGATGGGTTTAGAGGAGGTGCGGAGGCAGGAAATCCAGAGCATAAGCATGAGAATTTAAAATTTGAGGCATTGAGTCGGGCCAATAAAGGTCAGCGGTACATGGGTGATGGGTACAGGGGTGATCGGTATGTGGGATAGAATGTGGCATATTTGGATTTCCAGAAGGCATTCGATAAGGTGCCACATAAAAGGTTACTGCACAAGGTAAGAGCTTACTGGGTTGGGGGTAATATGTTTGCATGGATAGAGGATTGGCTAACGAACAGAAAACAGAGTTGGGATAAATAGGTCATTTTCAGGTTGGCAACTGTAACTCGGGGTGCCACAGGGATCAGTGCTGGGGCCACAACTATTTACAATCTATATTAATGACTTGAATGAAGGGACCAAATGTACTGTAGCCAAATTTGCTGATATACAAAGATTGGTGGGAAAGCAAGTTGTGAGGAGGACACCGAGTCTGCAAAGGGATATAGATCGGTTAAGTGGGTGGGCAAACATTTGGCAGATGGAGTATAATGTGGAAAAATGTGAGGTTATCCACTTTGGTAGGAAGAATATACAGTAAAGCAAATTATTATTTAAAATGGAGAGAGACTACAAAATGCTGCGGTACAGAGGGATCTGGGGGTCCTCCTACATGAAACGCAAAAAGTTAGCATGCAGGTACAGCAAGTGATTAGGAAGGCAAATGGAATGTTGGCCCTTATTGCAAAGGGGATGGAGTATAAACATAGGGAAGTCCTGCTACAACTGTACAGGGTGTTGGTGAGACCACACCTGGAGTACTGCGTACAGTTTTGGTCTCCTTATTTAAGGAAGGATATACTTGCATTGGAGGCAGTTCAGAGAAGGTTCACTGGGTTGATTCCGGAGATGAGGGGGTTGTCTTATGAAGAAAGGTTGGGCCTATACTCATTGGAGTTTAGAAGAATGAGAGGTGATCTTATTGAAACATATAAGATGCTGAGGGGGATTGACAGGGTAGATGCAGAGAGGATGTTTCCCCTCGAGGGGGAAACTAGAACTAGGGGGCATAGTTTCAGAATAAGGGGTCGCCCATTTAAAAAAGAGATGAGGAGGAATTTCCTCTGAGGGTCGTGAATCTTTGGAATTCTCTACCCCAGAGAGCTGTGGAGGCAGAGTCATTGAATATATTCATGGCGGCGATAGACAGATATTTGAGCTACAGAGACGACAAGGGTTATGGGGAGCAGGCGGGAAAGTGGAGTTGAGGGCAAGATAAGATCAGCTATGATCGTATTGAATGGCGGAGCAGGCTCGAGGGGCCAAATGACCTACTTCTGCTCCTATTTCTTGCATTCTTATGTAATAGGGACAGCAGAGTTTTGGTAGAGCTGAAATTTAAGGAGAGTGGAAGATGAGATGCTGGCCAGGCGAGCATTGGAATAGTCGAGTCTGCAGCAGATGGGCTGAGGCAGGCAATGTTAGAGGTGGAAGTAGCTGGTCTTTGTGGTGGAGAGGATATGGGGTCGGAATCACTGCTTGGGATTGAATAAGATGGCAAGGTTGCGAAGTCTGGTTCGGCCTGAGCCAGTTCCAGGGAGGGGTACGCAATCAATGGCGAGAGTGCAGAGTTTGTGGTGGGGGCCGAAGATGATGGCTTCTTGTTTAACTGGCAAAATTGAAGCACTTGCTTGACTGGATGTCGGAGAAGCAGTCTGACAACACTGAGGTAGTGGAGGAGTTGAGAGAGGTGGTGGCGATGGAGCTGGACTTTGTCAACGTACATGTGGAAGTTGACATAGAAACATAGAGATAGGAACAGGAGTAGGCCATTCGGCCCTTCGAGCCTGCTCCGCCATTCAATGAGATCATGGCTGATCTTCGTCTGAGATCATAGCTGATCTTACCAGTTCAGTACCCCGTCCCCGCCTTTTCTCCGTAACCCTTAATCCCCTTAGCCTTCAGAAATATATCCAATTCTCTCTTGAAAATATTTATTGAATTAGCCTTCACAGCCCTCTGTGGCAGGGAATTCCACAGGCTCACCACTCTTTGAGTGAAGAAATTCTTCCTCATCTCTGTTTTAAATGATTTGCCCGCTATTTTTCGACTGTGGCCCCTGGTTCTGTGCTCCCCGGCCATTGGAAACATTCTCTCTGAATTCAGCCTGTCCAGGCCTGCCATAATTTTATATGTTTCGATGAGATCCCCTCTCAATCTTCTAAACTCCAGTGAGTACAAGCCCAAACTATTTAATCTCTCTTCGTAGGTCATTCCCGCCATTCCAGGTATCAGCCTGGTGAATCGCCGTTGCACTCTTTCCATGGCAAGAACATCCTTCCGCAGATGGGGCGACCAAAACTGTACACAATACTCCAGATGCGGTCTCACCAGCACCTTGTACAGCTGTAGTAAGGTATCCCTATTCCTATACTCGAACCCCCTTGATATGAAGGCCAACATACCATTTGCCTTCTTAATCGCCTGTTGCACCTGCATGCTCTCCTTCAGTGACTGGTGCACAAGAACACCCAGGTCCCTCTGCACTTCCCCATCTCCCAATCTATTGCCATTTAGATAATAATCTACCCTCCTGTTTTTACCCCCAAAGTGGATAACCTCGCATTTATCCACATTATAGTGCATCTGCCACGTATCCGCCCATTCCCCCAACCTGTCCAAATCGCACTGTAGCCTCCTGACATCCTCATCAGAGCCCACCCCTCCTCCTAGTTTAGTGTCGTCAGCGAATTTGGAAATATTGCATCCAATTCCCTGATCCAGATCATTTATATATATTGTGAACAGCTGGGGTCCCAGGACAGATCCTTGCGGCACCCCGCTGGTCACTGCCTGCCACTCCGAAAACGAGCCGTTTATTCCAACTCTCTGTTTTCTATCCGCCAGCCAGTTCTCTATCCACGTTAATACTTTGCCCCCAATTCCATGAGCCTTAATTTTGCATGATAATCTTTTGTGTGGAACCTTATCGAAGGCTTTCTGGAAGTCAAGGTACACCACATCCACTGGCTCTCCCCCATCTATTTTACCAGTTACTTCCTCAAAAAATTCCAGCAGATTAGTCAAACACGATTTACCCTTTGTAAATCCATGTTGACTCTGTCCGATCCTTTCCCCATTTGTCAAGTGCTCCGCTATTTTATCCTTAATAATGGACTCTAGCATTTTGCCCACAACCGATGTAAGGCTTACTGGTCTATAATTCCCTGCTTTCTCTCTACCCCCCTTTTTAAATATTGGGGTAACATTAGCTACCCTCCAATCCACGGGTACTGTTCCCGAGTCAATGGAGTTCCGGAAGATGATCCTTAGAGCATCTGCTATCTCCAGGGCCACCTCCTTAAGTACCCTAGGATGTAGTTTATCAGGCCCCGGGGATTTGTCGGCCTTCAGTCCCCTCAACTTACCCAACACCATATCCCTAGAGATACTAATTTCTGTCAGCTCCTCCCTCTCATTAGTCCCTATGTTTGCCGATATTCCTGGGAGGTTATTTGTGTCCTCCTTTGTGAATACAGAACCAAAGTATGAGTATAATTGGTCGGCCATTTCCTTATTCTCCATTATATATTCTCCCGAATCGGACTGCAAGGGACCGACTTGGGATTTTACCAGTCTTTTCCTCCTGATATACACCGATAAAAGCTTTTGCAGTCTGTCTTTATGTTTGCTGCAAGTTTACTTTCGTATTCTATTTTCCCCTTCCTGATTAATCCCTTTGTCCTCTTTTGCTGTACCCTGTACTGCCCCCAATCTTCCGGTCTGGTGCTTTTTTTTGCCAGTTGATATGCCCTTTTTTTTGATTTTATACTGTCCCTAATTTCCCTCGTTATCCACGGTTGAGTCATCTTTTTAGGTTTATTTTTATGCCAAACCGGTATAAACATGTTCTGGAATTCTTCCATTCTATCTTTGAATGCTTGCCATTGTCTATCCACTGTCAATCCCCCCAGAAACACCACCCAATCAATCTTACCCAATTCCCGTCTCATACCCTCGTAATTCCCTTTATTTAAGTTCTGGACCTTAGTCTCTGATTCAATTTCCTCACTCCATCTCGACTGAGAGCTCGATCATATTATGATCGCTCTGACCCAAGGGGCCTCGTACAAGAAGATTGCTGATAAGTCCCTTCTCATTGCACAATACCCAGTCTAAAATGGCCTGATCTCGAGTCGGCTCCTCGACATATTGGTCCAGATAACCGTCCCGAAAACATTCCAGGAATTCCTCCTCCTCAGAATTTTTACTAATTTGGGTAGTCCAATCAATATGTAAATTAAAGTCACCCATGATGACAGCTGTGCTCTTATCGCACGCTTCTCTAATTTCCCTTTTTATGCCTTCCCTCACCTCCATATTACTATTTGGAGGCCTATATATCACACCCACTAACGTTTTCCTCCCCTTGCTATTTCTCATTTCTACCCATACAGATTCCGTTTCATCCGAGTTAATATCCTTCCTTTCCATTGCATTAATCCCCTCCTTTACCAGCAATGCTACCCCACCTCCCCTACCTTTTTGCCGATCCTTCCTAAATATTGTATATCCCTGGATGTTAAGTTCCCAGCCTTGCCCACCCTGCAGCCACGTTTCTGTAATCCCAATCAAATCATACTTGTTTACCTCTATTTCCACAACTAATTCATCCACCTTGTTCCTAATGCTTCTAGCATTAAGATACAAAGCCTTCAGGCTTGCTTTTTTCACACTCTCATTATGAATTAGTTTGGCCCTTTGTGTTTCTCTCCTTTGCTTATTGCTTCTCACCTTTCTACCATCTATTTCTGACTTCATATGACTTCCCTCTTTTCCACTACCTAGGTTCCCATCCCCCTGCCAAATTAGTTTAAATCCTCCCGAACCGCCCTAGAAAATATTACCCCGAGGACATCGGCTCCCTCACAGTTCAGGTGTAGACCGTCCCCTTGGTACAGGTCACTCCTCCCCAAGAACTGGTTCCAATGCCTCAAGAATTTAAATCCCTCTCCCTTGCACCACTGCTCAAGCCACGTATTTAGCTTATCTATCTTACTCTCTCTAAACTTATTAGCTCGTGGCACTGGTAGCAATCCAGAGATTACTACCTTTGAGGTCCTACTTTTCAATTTAGCTCCTAACTCCCTAAATTCAGCTTGTAGGACCTCCTCCCTCTTTTTACCTACATCGTTGGTACCTACATGTACCACGACAACTGGCTGATCCCCCTCCCCCTTCAGAATGCTCTGCACCCGCTCCGAGACATCCTTGACCCTTGCACCAGGGAGGCAACATACCATCTTGGAGTCTCGGTCACAGAAACTCCTATCTATCCCCCTTACAATTGAATCCCCTATCACTATAGCCCTATCCCTCTTTTTCCCGCCCTTCTGTGCAGCAGAGCCAGTCATGGTGCCCTGAACCTGGCTGCTGGTGCCTTCCCCTGATAAGTCATCTCCCCCAACAGTACCCAAAACGGTAAACCTGTTTTGGAGGGAGATGACCGCAGGTGACTCCTGCACTACCTTCCTGCCTTTACCCTGCCTTTTGGTCACCCATTTACTGTCTGAGCTAGCCTTTACCTGCGGTGTGACCAACTCACTGAATGTGCTATCCACAACATCCTCAGCATCGCGTATGCTCCAGAGTGAGTCCATTCGCAGCTCCAGCGCCGCCATGCGGTCCGCTAGGAGCTGCAGCTGGACACACTTCCTGCACACATAGTTGTCAGGGACAGTGTCCCTGATTTCCCACATGGCACAGGAGGAGCATGACACGGGTCTGAGCTGCCCTTCCATGACTTAACCCTTACAATACCTTTTTATTTACTACGATTTAGCTTAATTATTGAATTCTACTTAGAATAAGTTTGTGAAAGTACTCACCAACCAGTCACCTACCTGTTTTCTGGTGTTGTATTTTCACTGCCGCCTCCTGTCCTGGAACCTTTTCCACCTAGGTTAGGCTCCGAGTGGTCGGGCCTCGCAACTGCCGCTGGTTTTTAAGCCGGGCTCCTCCTCGCTGCTCTCTGCTGCTCCGAGTGGTCGGGCCTTGCAACTGCCGCCGGTTTTTAAGCCGGGCTCCTCCTCGCTGCTCTCTGCTGCTCCGAGTGGTCGGGCCTCGCAACTGCCGCCGGTTTTTAAGCCGGGCTCCTCCTCGCTGCTCTCTGCTGCTCCGAGACCACATGTCTGAGTATGCTGTTGCCAAGCAGAAAATTCAGAAGAGAGAAGGCAAGGGGAGCTGAGGGGATATTGAAACAAACATGTATGCAGTGAAGCTGGGATTTTGCTACTGTATATTAATTTTTTGGCGAGGAGGGAAGAGACCAATCAGAAGCAGAACTGGTTTCGACATATTTTAACTGGATTGTAGAGATTTAAAACTGAATGTTTTGGCTTCTGTGCCGCTAGAGAGAGCAGACTCTATCGTGATTGCGCCGATGAAGATGGCTGCCGTCCTTGCGGCTCCGTGCGTACCAGGCAGCTAAGTGTCCTTTGCTGCTTGGTGTGCTCGGCTCGTTCAGAAAAAAGCATTTCACTGACTGGATTTCACTTGTTGTATTTGGTTATGTGACAAATAAAAATTGAAATTGAAAATAGAGTTCTGGAGCTGTGTTTCACAGTTGGTGTAAATGCCCATCTGTAGTTCTAGAATAGCACCACATAATCTGATTACTGAGAAGAGTTCAGCACAGCAGGGGTAGATTGGATTTGTTTACTGATTTTAAGGGAGATTTATAGACTCTGGTTTTCAACTACCCGCTTCACTTCACATGCAGGCGACTTAACACTCTTGAACGAGTACATGTATTGAAATGCCAGTGAATTGACTACTTAAAGCCTCTTTTATATTGGTGCTGTTCTAGTTGGGATTGTGGGAGACTTGCATTTCACAGAATCACAGAATCTACAGTGCAGATAGAGGCCATTTCGGCCCATCGAGCCTGCACCGACACATATCCCACCCTATCCCCGTAACCCCACGTATTTAATCCCCTAACACTAAGGGTCAATTTATCATAGCCAAATCAACCTAACCTGCACATCTTTGGACTGTGGGAGGAAACCGGAGCACCCGGAGGAAACCCACGCAGACACAGGGAGAATGTGCAAACTCCACACAGACAGTCGCCCGAGGCCAGATTTGAACCCGGGTCCCTGGCGCTGTGAGGCAACAGTGCTAACCACTATGCCACCGTGCCCCCCCTGTGCAGCAGTTCCTAGTGTTTTCATTGTTAATTCCTTTTGCTTTATCCCAATAGCAGAATCTTAGAAAACTGGGTTTTTCAGTTTGCTGCAGAAGTAAGGGAGCCAGATGTAAAGGCTGGCAGCTGACACGGGGATACTGGTCTCCTGGAATCCCAAATGAAACAGCCACAGTAAAAAAGCAGCTTGCGTCTTGCCAAGTCTGGTAAAGGAATTTTGAGAATAATGCTTGGTGGTTCTGTAACCTAGTTGAACTGAGAGCCACCACGCGTTTTCTCATCATTACTTAACGCTAGCATTGCGTTAATTTTAATTTGAACAATTCCTGAGAGATTTTTGCACTGTCCTCATTTAGGCATTGCACTTATACTGCTCAGTCAATTTGCAGGTTAGGTAGTATGAAACTGCACAAATATCAGTAATTTGAAAATGGCTGTGTTGGAAAGGATAAATATGAAGCAAAAGAAGATGCAATATAATTTTAAAAATTCAGTGAGAAAATGACCTGCGTTGAACTGATTCCTTTATGAATGAATGCAGTTTTCTTTGCCTGCCTTCTCGGGAAAGTGAAATGTGCCCTAAAAGGTGCCTATCTTGTTTATATGTGCTTTCATGTCCTCGGGATGTCTACAAGTGTTCGATAGCTGATGAATCACTTTGATGTTACGTCAGAGTTATGTAGACAATACAGCAGCCAATTTTGTATTCATCAAGGTCCTGTGGACAAATTAGTTTAATGACCAATTAATCTATTTTGTGGGATGAATGTTGGCCAGGACAAAGGGAAAACGAGTGAGTTAAGTGCTCCCATCACGCCCAGGTTGCAGCCAAGTCTCTCTAATGGTTACTACACCATACCCTTTAAGCTAAAGTTGCACTTCGAACTCATTTGTTTTATTTATAATGCTACATGCATTTGTGTACAGAACCCTTACCTGAGCGCTTTCTCAAACTATTTGACTTGGACTGTGGACCTTCCCCTACAACCCCCATAACTAATACAAACAGAAAACACTGCCGGTGCTGGAAATCGGAAATAAAAACAGAAAATACTGGAGATACTCAGCAGGTCAGGCAGCATCTGTGAAGAGAGAAACCGAGTTAACGTTTCAGGTCGATGACCTTTCGTCGGAACCCCCATAACTAGTTGGGCACAAGAGTATAAATTAGTTACTCGCTTTTGTCAATGACGGCATCTTTGTAGTAGCTCATTATCTAACCCGAAAATAATCTGGGGAGCTGTGCAGAGTATTTTGGGTGGAGAGGAGAAGCAACAGCCTGCCAATTAGTTGTGAAATGTTAGAAAACAACACCTAATAAAACGCTCCAAGACGAGGCTCCTTAAACTGATGATGGTGATATTGTAAATGAAAATAAGGAAATGGCTAATGTTAAATAATTACTTTGCATCAGTATTTACAGTAGAGGAAGAGGATAGTGTCCCGGACACACCAAGGAAACTAATTTTGAATCTGGGCTGGGGACTCCCCATAATCAAAATAATCAAATTCACAGTAATGAATAAAATAATGGCACTCAAGAGTGAAACATCCCCAGGACCAGCTGGTTTCCAACCCAGTGTTTTAAAGGAATTGGGTGCGAACATTGCGGATGCCCGAACTATAATCTTCCAAAGTTCTCTATTCAGGAACCATTCCTTTTGACTGGAAAAGAGCACGTCACTCCACTAAAAAAAAGTTGAGACGGAAACCAGTTAGCCTAACATCTGTTGTTGGGAAATTACTAGTCTATAAGAATAGGATGCTATTAAATCCGTGTGTTAATGGAGACACGGAATGCAGGAGTTGGTTTAATAAGTCTTTACTGAATGGAGACAATGGAGAACTGAAACTACAGAACGATGCTAGTGACTTTTTATACAGGGGTGGTCACTGCCGGTACTGCAGTCTGAGACCAGTTATTCTCTTAAAGGTACACATACACAACAGATGCTGAACACCTTAAATTTTCAGCTGATCAGAGAGCCAGCATGAATTTGTAAAAAGTGTAGGTCAATGCCTGACGAACCTGAGAAACTTTTTTGATGAAGTGACGAAAGTAATGGACAGGAGATTGTCTATGGATATTATTTATATGGACTTACGAGGGACTTTATCAAATGCCTTCTGTAAGAGACTGTTATCTAAAGTAGAAGCTCATGGAATTGAGGGCAAAATATTGAGTTGGTTTGGAAATTGGCTGAGCGGCAGGAGACACTAGGGATAATGGGCAGGTACTCATTGGCAGGATGTGACCAGCGGTGTCCCACAGGAATCTGTGTTGGGCCTCAACTATTTACCATATTTCACAACTTCTTAAATGATGGGATAGAGAGCCACATATCCAAGCTTGTCCATGACACACAGATAGGCAGCATTGTATATGCAGTATAGATGGAAGCACAAAATTGCAAAGATATTAATAGATTAAGTGGGCAAAACTCTGGCTAATGAATTTCAATGTAGGCAAGTGTGAGGTCATCCACTTTGGACCAAAGGAGGATAGATCAGAGTACTTTCTAAATGGTGAAAAGCTAAATGGACAGGGACAGGTACAGAAAATAATCCAAAAGGCTAATGGGATGCTGGCCTTTACATCTAGAGGACTAGAATATAAGGGGGTAGAAGTTATGCTGCAGCTATACAAAGCCCTGGTTAGACCACACCTGGAGCACTGGGAGCAGTTCTGGGCACCACACCTTAGGAAGGATAGAATGGTCTTGGAGGGAGTGCAGCGTAGGTTCACCAGAATGATCCTGGACTCCAATGTTAAATTACGAGGCGAGATTACACAAACTGGGGCTGTATTCCCTGCAATTTGGAAGGTTAAGGGGTGATCTGATCAAAATTTTCAAGATATTAAGGGGAACTGAGAGTTTCTCTTTATCCACCTTACTTTTGCTGGTTGGGGATTCTAGGACTAGGGGACATAGTCTAAAAATTAGAACCAAACATTTCCGCAATGAAGTTTAGAAACACTTCTACACACATCGCATAATAGAAGTTTGGAAAACTCTTCTGCAAATGGCAGTTGATGCTTGGTCAGTTGTTAATTTTAAATCTGGGATTGGTAGATGATAAATAAAGTTACTCAGGGATATGAGGCAAAGGTGGGTATATGGAGTTTGGTCACAGCTCAGCCATGATCTCATTGAATGGCAGTACAGGCTTGTTGGGCTAAATGGCTTTCTGTTCCTATGCTCTGTAACTGACTGATTTTTTTTTCAGATTAGTACTCAAAAAAAAAAAAAAAAAAAATAATAAAAAAAAAATATGACTGCTGACTTTATTTTGTTTAATCTTTCAAATAAGAATTGGTAAAATGCACTAAGCAGTGGGCCTTGCTTATCAATGCAGACCCAGCTTCAATCCCGAGCATGTACTGCAAAAGCTGATCCCGGCTGGGATCGAGAACAGTACAGTTAGCCAGGCTCCTATTTCTGGTCACTGACCCTGATTCCTGCTGGAAAGCATGTGTATATAAACAAACCAGCTTGGGACAAGATTGGACGTGACTGAAATGCCCTGAATAGCTGAGGAAGGCATTGCCTGGTTGAGGTACTGCAGTGTGACCTGTGCTTAAGGAAACCATACTCCCACAGGAGTCGCCACATTCAGGAGAGCAGTGGAGAAAGACAAAACACATTGCCACGAGGTGGGTGGGCTCCTGATCAGGTCAGCTATTTTCCTAGAAATTTCCAAAGAGGGAGTAGAAAGTTGACGTTCAATAATGAGCCTCGGGTGCACCATCTGTGCTGCTGTGGAGCATGCTTTCTGAAGTTCTTGTGGTTCAACTGTAGTGTTTAATGTTTGCAGAGGTGCATTGTATGTACAGGTGCTGTGCAAGGCAGATTTACACAGCTGTTTAACTGAACGTTGATAATCACATAGGTGTACACTTTATCTCCCTGCCCTGAAACAACTTCTGACCTTGGTCCAAAAGTCCTGCGGTGCGAGAATGCTTTGATATAAGTAACAATTCTTTTGGCTTGCTTTGATTACCTTTTTATAATAGCTTTTTTGGCAAAGGAACGAGAAAAACTGGTGCAATTTCTAGGAGATACGATTTGAGTTGAGATGATTTACAAATACTCATTGTAGGCAATACAGACAAGTTTAATTCATTATAACAACAGAAAATGCTGGAAAAACTCAGCAAGTCAGGCAACATCCGTGGAGAGAAATTTGAGTTGACGTTTCGGGTTTGACCCTTCTTCAAAACTGGAGAGAAAAGGAACTAGATCGAAGGCAGGGCTGCGATCGGACAAAAGAATAAAAGAACCAAAAGAAGTAAAAGAGATTAGAAGCTAGACGAGATGGTAATAGGCTGTGATTAGGTGTAAAGTGTACTGGCAGGGCAAAAGATAGCTGCCAGGTGTGTGAGAGAAACAAAAGGAAAGGGGGGGGGGGGGGGGGGAAAGGAAAGGAGTGGAAAAATATAAGTGAAAATGAAATAGGGGCCGAGGTTATGATCTGAAATTGTTGAACTCGATATTGAGACCGGAAGGCTGCAGACTGCCTAATCGGAAGATGAGGTGCTGTTCCTCGAGTTTACGTTGAGCTTCCGTGGAACAGTACAAGAGGCCAAGGACGGTGAGGTCCGAGTGGGAATGGAGCGGTGAATTGAAATGACAGGCGACCGGAAGCTCGGGGTCACCCTTACGGACTGAACGGAGGTGTTCCGCAAAGCGGTCACCCAATCTGCGTTTGGTCTCCCCAATGTGGAGGAGACCGCATCGTGAGCAGCGAATACAGTATACATTAATTCATTATATGTTTGTGCTGATTAGACTTAGACCATCCTATCCAGTGTGGTCCTCTGGGCAGGTGTACTTAGTGACGGAAGTGCAGCACACACCCATTCTGATTTGCTGTAGTGATTACAGCAGTGTTCGGGCATTGTACGGTCACCTTAACTACACTGACAGATTCCTGCAGTGTTGCTCGTGGTTACTCTGAGCAATGTTGAATAGAGATGGGTTATGCATACCAAGAGGAAAAAGTTGAGAATAATAGTTTGGGGTAATAGAGCGATAGTTCCTCTGGCAGGTAATGCGAGATGGTAATATTAATTGTTCCTGAAAAACAAATGAATGGGCATTGATCCTGTGTAAAATAGGTGGCTTTCGAGGGGATGATGTGTCAAGTTTTAGAGAAGAATTAAGTTTTCTATTTGAAAGACTGGTGTCTGGGGGGGTCTGGCAGAAAACTCTGGTTTACTTCACTTTTTAAATGTAATGCTTTATTTGTTTGGAGGCTGCTGTGACTGGTCGTGAATGGAAGAAATGAGGACTACAAAGTAGGGTTGCAAAATTCTGGGAATTTTTAAAAGAGGAAACTTTCCATGGGAATTTTTGGGAATTTATGGGAATTTTGAGTTTTTTTGCACACTGATGGTTTTTGTCTCTGACCCTTATATTATCTTTGTCGTCAAAATAGACATACTGTTCCATACAAATAAAAACAGGCTTTCAAAACTTTATTTAGGTTATAATTTTGAACTTTATTGAACCCCCACAAAAAAGACCCATCTAAAATAAAATAAAAAGAGCGTCCGCTTATTTAGCCTGTAATTTGTCCTTATTTTGTCCCTTTTGAGTCTTCTACTCGTGAGTCTTCTACTCCTCATTGCTTCTCCTGATTCTCTGACTCTGGCTCTGACGTGTCCATTTCCTCCTCTGTCAGTGTCTAGCTGTGTGGTGGACACTTCTGTATCTGGCTCAATAAGTTGTAGGTTCGCCCGGATAGCCACCAGTTTCTCCACTCTCTTGTTAGTCAGCCTGTTGTGCACCTTTGTATGCGTATTCCCAAAAAGTGACCAGTTTCGTTCAGAGGCCGCTGATGAAGGTGGGATTTGGAGTATCACCGATGCAATAGGTGACAGGGCCTCAGGTATGTGCACTGATATGCTTGCATGATTCCCATATCCCATCCCCATTCCAAAGACCTTGCTTGGTAGAGAACTTTGCCCACATCCAGATTGAGATGGTGTGAGAGGGTAGAAATCACACTGTAAGCGCTGTTGATCTGTTCTCCAGAAAGTATTGGTCTCCCAACATGCTTTGGGTCCAGCATGTATGCTGCAGCATGAATCGGCTTGACACAAAATTCTTGATGCGTCTGTATGAATTGAACAATTGCCTTCTCCTCTGCTTTGAGCAGCAGGGATGTGGGTAGGGCAATGCTGATTTGTTCTTTTTAAATCAGTAAAAAGCCTGAGAACATCTGACAAGACAGCGGCATCTCCTTCAATCTGAGCAATTGCAGATGCTACTGGTGAGAGTAGTTTAAGGCTGCTAACCACTCTCTCCCAAAACACATCATCCAGCAGTATTTTCTTGATGGTGGTTTCCATATCCCCAGACTGGGATATTGCCATTTCTTGCAGCGACTCCTTACCCTCCAGAAGGCTGTTGTACATTATGACAACACCACCCCATCTAGTGTTGTTGGGCAGCTTCAGTGTGGTGTTCTTGTTCTTTGTCATTTGCTTGGAGTTGTAGGTTGCTGCAACTACCTGTTTTCCCCTGACATACTTAACAACTTGCTTGGCTCTCTTGTACAGTGCTTCCATGGTTCTCAAACCCATGATGTCCTTGAGGAGCAGGTTAAGCCCATGAGCTGCGCACCCAATAGACTTAATATGAGGGTAGGCCTCCTCCACTTGAGCCCAAGCAGCCTTCATATTCGCAGCATTGTCAGTAACTACTGCAAAGACCTTTTGTGATCCAAGATCGTTGGCTAAATGCTGCTGCATCTTTGTGGCATTCTTTACATATGGCTTTCTACAGTGTTTGCACATGTACACAGTCTTTCCATCTTTAATGCCTGGGGTAAAATGCTTCCACACATCCGACGGTAAACGTGGCATTGTTCTATGCAGAGAAATAAAGGGCATTCATCTCTGTCGAACTGCGGTCGATCAGCACGATTGCAACAGGGTGAGTACATTTTTGCTGATGCTCCATGTGATGGAAGCATGACCTGTACACACACGACACTACATCACCAATAGTGTATTATTTTGTATATTTTAAATTGAAGGACAACAGAGTTCAACAAGTAACTGGTTTATTTGGTATAAAGTCTGATTTACTTACTGCATCATCACAACATCAGCAGAAAACAAAATGACTTCCCTCAGGACCCCTAACCTGGATCTTAAAAAAACTATAGCAGTCTTACAGATGCCTGCAGGCCAATCACAATTCGATATGCAAATATTACAAATAGAGGGGAGCTAATCGCTCATCCACTCATCCAACCAATCAGGACACATTTGTTCACAGTCACACACAAAACTTGTAATTATTAAAACAAGCCAAGTAAGAAGATAAACATATATTGATTAAGAAATTCCTTAATTAAGATTCCATCTCTGTTAGTAATTTTAAGAGCGGACCTGTGGGGGGAAAAAAAAGAAAGAAATACAAAAAAACAATATTATGCTAGCATGTGCTTTTTTGGGCAAAATTCCCAAGCTAAACTTCCCGTGGAAAATTTCCGGAAATTTACCGGGAACTTTCCACCCCTTTGCAACCCTACTACAAAGTAATGGAAACTTCTCATTTAACATTACCTGTCACGCAGTAGTTGCGGGCCTCTTGCCACAAGGCAGTGCTGTTACACCTGTAGTTCCTGTCACCCAGCTCGACTCCTGCTGGCTGAGTGAGCCTTTATATAGCATTGAACAGAAGCTGTTGGCGCAAAGCGAGTAAACATGGCTGCATATAGTGACACCGCTATTCCCAGGCAGAATGGAGATGATTGTGTCATTCCCTCATCGATCACACTTGGAGACCCAAGATTGATTTTACAGACATAATTTGTATGTAACTATTCTCCACACTGCAATTTTCTGGAGAAATAATCAAGTTGTGTTCTGTAATTATCCTCCACTCACTGTATTTTGCTGGAGAAATCATCTTTTTATCGGGAGATATCACTAGTTTTGTTCCTGAGTTCTGTTTGCTGTAGTTCGTAGAGACTTTAAATAGACTCTGCAGACTGTTTGCTGTAGTAAGCTGTTTAAATAGACTCTGCAGACTGTTTGCTGTAGTAAGCTGTTTAAATAGACTCTGCAGACTGTTTGCTGTAGTAAGCTGTTTAAATAGACTCTGCAGACTGTTTGCTGTAGTAAGCTGTTTAAATAGACTGTTTTTTGAGTAAATAGAATTTGTTTGCTGTAAAATAGACTGTTTGCTGTGAGTCCTGCCCTGCCTCCAACTCATTGGCTGACACTGTGGTATCAGTCGATGCTCTTGGGAAATGTTGGTTTATTCTGAAGGCTTGTGAAGGGGTGTACATAATGGGTCCGGTAGCATGGCACTTGTTTCCATGTTGAGGCTAAAGATTTTAAGAGGAGGCCTTGCTTCAGGCAGTGATATCTGGAGTTGGAACTGCCCAGAGGTAGGGTTTCAAGCGCAAAAGATTCAGCCTTGGCGTATTTTGATCTGGTGAATCCTCCGACACCTTCCTGTCCAGAGAACAACAATAGCAACAACTTGCATTTAACGTGGTCAAATATCCCAAGGCACTTTACAGGAGCGTTACCAAACTAAACTGTCCAATGAGCCACATAAGGAGCTATTCGGACAGATGACCAAAATCTTTGTCAAAGAGATAGGCCTTAAGGACAGTCTTAAAGGAGGAGTGAGGGGTATAGAGGTGAAGAAGTTTAGGGAGGGAATTCCAGAGCTTGGGGCCCAAGTGGCCATGCCTTCAGCTGCCATGGGCGGAGTGGGTAAAATCAGGGATGCACAAGAGACCAGAATTGGAGAAGCACAGAGATCTCGGAAGGCTGGAGGAGGCTACAAAGGGGCAAGGCCATGGAGGGATTTGCAAACAAGGATGAAAATTTTAAAGTAGAGATGTTGCAGGACCGGGAGCATAGGTAAGTCAGCGAGCTGAGGGGTGAACGGGACTTGGTGAGAGTTGGGATACGAACAGCAGAGTTTTGGATGAGCTGAAGTTTATGTAGGGTGGAAGCTGGGAGGCCGGCCCGGAGAGTATTGGAATAATCCAGTCTAGCGGCACCAAAGGCATGGATGCGGGTTTCAGCAGCAGATGAGCTGAGACGGGAGCGGAGTTGGGCGATGTTACGGAGGTGGAAGTAGGCGGTCTTGGTGACCGTGAATACGTGAGCGCATCTCGGAGTGAAATACCACACCAAGGTTGTGAAAGGTCTGGTTCAGCCTCACAGTTGCCAGGGAGAACGATGGAGTCGGTGGCAAGGGAACGGAGTTTGTGGCGGGGACTGAAGACAATGGCTTTGGTCTTCTCAATATTTAGTTGTAGGAAATTTCTGTTCATCCAGTGCTGGATGTCGGACAAGCAATCTGACAAATCAGACAGTAGAGGGATTGAGAGGTGGTGGTGCGGTAGAGCTGGGTGTCTTCAGTGTACATGTAGAAGCTGACGTGTGTTTACGGGTGATGTCGCTAGATGTAATGGCTGCTCCCCATCCTTGCCCTGATGTTTGCATTGATTTTGCCAAAGTCGGGGTTTGGTCTCGCTCTTCCTGACTGTCCCTACTCTTAACAAATTCTACTTCCACTTCACCAGCCCTGTGCCATTTTCAGCAGGCCTTCTTGGTCACTCGTCTTGATGAATACTAATAGTTTTGCATTTAGCTTCTAGCGGCTGCTGGAGACCCATGCTTTGGGAACCTCCTTCACCGGTGCAATATAGCATCTTTTCACTATCTTCAATCTATAAAATATATCCATCTATATAATTGTATTTGTTGGGTTATTTTCTTGGGTGCTGATTGAAGTGTCATCAATCACATTCGATAAACAACAGCCCTGAGGTGAAAGGGAACCCAGACAGGGTGGAGATTCACTGGGATTTTCTTTTTTATACAGTAACGGTGATAGGTCAGAGGTCCCTTGTTTCTCTTTTGACCTCTGTTTCTGACCATAACCTCACAAGCACGCCTGTCCTCGCTCGGTTCACAAATCCTCCCATATCCCATAAATTGTTGCTCCAATGTGCCACGTAGCAGGAAACATACCCCACTCTGTCCTGCTTCCATTCAGGCCTTGCACCCTGCTCTCTTCCCTGCCCAACTTTTCCACAGTTCAGTTTGTACCCTGGTCTGCACTTGAGCAATGCCAGAGTAGGTTTCTAACCACATTTCAAATTTCCTGTTAGATGGCTTTAAGATGTGGGTATTGCCCTTGCAGAAGATCTCCAGTGTATATCGGAGGTAGATTTAGCTGAATCACCTTGAGGAAACGCCGCTGTTTCAGTGATTTGGTTATTGAGGCACAGTATTGATTGGTCAAATGCAATTTTGTGTCCCTTGCAGCACAGGATGCGTTATCGATCTCAGTTGAAGAAGGAAAGTAGTTTCATTGAGTCACTCCAGACCGACCTTACACCACCTAACAGCTCATGAGTGGGAACACTGACTGGGGCGTATGGGGATCCTCTGCTTGTTACCTTGCCTAGGGAATGGTGCAGAGGACCCTCTGCTTGGATACACATTACAATAGATAGCACCCTGTTACTGATGTTGGATTTGATAAATATACCATAATAGGAGAGGCCCCTTGTGCCTCTTCTAGCAGCGCACTGGTGCTTGGCCAGATAGACACTTGATAATTGAAATGAAAAAAATTTGTACACTTGACTCCGTGACATTGTTTATGCAAATCATGTATGATTTTAATTTGCCGCAGAAAATATTGAAAAAATCCCGCAGTTCTCTCTGCCTTCTCTCCCCTCCCTACAATATGGTACATTAGATAATATCAGTATTTTATCTGAACGTATCGCTTTACATTGTCTCTTGGATCTAAGTGTTTGGCCTATTACATACAGTAAAATTGATGCTAAAAACGGTAGTTATGTTGTGTTAGCCAGAGTGTGTTTCTGCAGGGAAATGGTGTGCTGCAGGAAACCCACCTTTTGAAACCTCCTTTTTACTCCAGGACTTGAGCACATAATCGAGCTTTACACTTCAGTGCACTTAATGAAGTGCTGCATTGCCAAGTGGTGATGTCCTTTGGATAAGACTTCAAACCGAGGCCATGTCTGTCTGTTCAGGCATAGAAAAATAGGAGCAGGAGTAGGCCCTTCGAGCCTGCTCCGCCATTCAGTATGATCATGGCTAATCCTCTCTCAATACCATATTCCCACTCTCTCCCCATACCCCTTGATGCCTTTTGTGTCTAGAAATCTATCTCCTCCTTAAATATATTCAGTGACTTGGCCTCCACAGCCTCCTGTGGTAGAGAATTCCACAGGTTCACCACTCTCTCTCTGGGTGAAGAAATTGCTCCTCATCTCAGTCCTAAATGTCCTACCCATACCCTGAGACTGTGACCCCTCGTTCTAGACCCTCCAGCCAGGGGAAACATCCAGTCTGTCTAGCCCTGTCAGAATTTTATACGTTTCAATGAGACACCCTCTCATTCTTCTAAACTCTAGAATACAGGCCTAGTCGACCCAATCTCTCCTCATACGACAGTTCTGCCATCCCAGGACTCAGTCTGGTGAACCTTCGCTGCACTCCCTCTATGGCAAGTATATCCTTTCTTGGGTAAGGAGACCAAACTGCACACAGTACTCCAGGTGTGGTCTCACCAAGGCCCTGTATAACTATAGTAAGACATCCTTGCTCCTGTACTCAAATCCTCTTGCAATGAAGGCCAACATACCATTTGCCTTCCAAACATACGAAGTTAAAGTTAAAAATTCCATTCCATTGCATTATATGAACATGTTCTCCGGGTGCCCTGGCCAAAATTCTTACCCGGCCAAAATTCTTACCCAACCAAAAATAATTCTCCTTGCTGTTTGTGAGACCTTGCTGTGCCTGAGATGGCTGCACCGTCTGCCTCTATAAGCTACTGCAGTTAGTCATTCATTGCATGTGAATTCATTGAAGCTTCAGACAAGTAAAAAGGTGTTAGATAAACAGATGTTTTTTTCCAGACCATCTTTGGGAGCTCATCTCTCCCAAGTGTGGAAAATGCAAACTGTACTCTTAGAGGATCTGGTATTTCTTGCCATTTGTGTATGAAACTACAATAAACAGTGATGTAGTTGTTGCAGACACGAATGCTGCAAACCCAAATCCATGACAAAGGGACAAGAAGCAGTTTTCTAAAGTGACAACAGGCCATGTTTCAACTCTATCCCTCAGCCCATTTTCGATGTTTATAACTAAGAATGTGTAAACATGAGCTTTTTTACTGATTACAGTCAGATGGCCTGGCAGGTTTTTATTTATTTGACGCTGGCAGTGCTTCGGAACTGTGCTGGCCTGGCTGTACACTGTAGGAACCAGGAAAGGTGGTGAGGTAATAAACAGTTTAAAAAGTCTGTGTTGAAATGTGTCCTCTGGACAGGAATAATGTGAAAATAGAATACAGGAAACTCTCGATTTACCGGCACCTCAATAACCGGAAATCTCTGTTAACCGGCAAAATTCAGGAGTAGGTTCAGGTAAGTTTTACTTCATATTAGTGGCTGTTCCTGGATCTGTGGCTGTGTAATCGGGGTTCCTGCACTTGTTGCTAAGCAACAGGGGCGTTTGGTCTGTGGCTGGGGTTCCTGCAGCTGTTGCTAAGCAACAGGGGCGTTTGGTCTGTGGCTGGGGTTCCTGCAGCTGTTGCTAAGCAACAGGGCGTTTGGTCTGTGGCTGGGGTTCCTGCAGCTGTTGCTAAGCAACAGGGAAGCCTGGATTTGTTGCTGTGTACGGGGCTCTCGTACCTTTTTAACTGTACCTCTCTGTAACCCGGACTTTTTGATAAACCGGCACCACGCCGGTCCTGTCGGTGCTGGATAAAAGTGTTTCCTGTAGTAACCAAATACTAACCTTAATGCAGGGCTGCAATGGTGAATCCTAAGGGGTTACAGTGGTGGTTGTTGATGTTTTGAGCATACCAGCATTTCCTTCTCGAGGGGTGATGTTTTCCTTTATAGGCTGACTATTTTTGATTTATATTTTGGTCTAAGGACTTAAAATTTTAAATCCCTTTTTCCCTCCATCTTGTAAAAGCTCCAGTGTGTAGTTGCTGAGTTTTGTCCCTTGTCATTTCTCACTGAACACTTGCTTGATAATGTAAATTAGTGACCAGTAGTGAAAAGTCTCGCACACGATTGTGCTGTGGGCAATATTTATCGGTTCCCAGAGCCCACTCATTCTGCTGTATGCACAAGAATATTATAATGGTTCAGTAAGGATTGGTGGGAAGTGCTGGTCTGTAATAGGATGGATATACAGACAATCTGATGTGCTCAAGGAATTTTTAATTTTTTAAGTGATCTTAAATCAGACATTATTGATATGAATCCATTTTACTGTTGGCAATAGCCAATAGGAGGGGAGGATGTATTAATTCCCAGCCAAGAGCTGAGTTGCCAAAGCCACACATCAAAGGCTTTAGTGACGATCTCCTCCAAGAAGGGAGATTGCAATCAAGATAATCCTCCATGGGAGACTGGTTAATCTGTTACCTGAGAGACTCTGGCCCACAGTCAAGAGCAATGTTGATGGTCGACTGTCCAGCCTGGCTCATTGATGGACGATGGCGGGGGTGAATCTGTAAGTCGGGGCGGGGATTCTTCCCACTCAGTTCCAACCCATGTCCCAATGGGAAGTTTACTAATGAGCTGCAATATCCCAATGCACATAGGAGTCCTTCAGCCTTGGTTTCAATTTTCACCTAAACTCTGAACTTGGTAACTGGGTGTCTGCATCCAGGGGAGGGGAGAGAGTGTCTCCGTATCTGGCAAATGGAAACTACTTGCATGAATTGGTTTAGAGACGCCAACATGGTGATGGGTTTCTGTGCATTGCATTTAGCCAATCAAAAAGTAGGGCTGATTTGAGAGCGGGCTGTGGATTTGCTGTTTCTGTGCTTGTTGTAGAATGCTGCTATTCCTTTTTACTCAATGATGAAGACAGTGTTTGGTACTGTGCCACCTGCCCTTTTGCTATATGAATTATTTGGGGGCAGACAGAGTGAAGCAAGCCCTTTTAGCAGAGGTTATTTGCCCACCATGGGGGAGAGATCCCTCCTGCTCCATGCCACCTGGAATAAAAAGAGAAGTATCTCAGTCAATCCAGCATCATTTTGCAAACTCACATTTTGTATCTCTGTTCCACAGTGGTGCCACTCTCTTCTGAGCTCCTTCCACGGCTGACTAGGGGTGTCCGGACTGCTGCTTGGAGTACTGTACCCATGCCGTCCATGTGGTCCGGCAGCATGCACTAATTCAAAGGATATAGAACCTTTAAATAAATGTAAAGACCACTGACTGGCATGTACACCTTTACGGTCTCTAAATTGTCAGACTGCTTGTCTGATATCCAGTTCTGGATAAACAGAAATTTTCTCCAATTAAATATTGGGAAGACCAAAGCCATTGTTTTCTGACCCCGCCACAAACTCGGTTCTCTAGCCACTGACTCCATTCCTCTCCCTAACATCTGTCTGAGGCTGAACCACACTCTTCGCAACCTTGGTGTCACATTTGACCCTGAAATGCGCTTCCGACCACATATCCGCGGCATAATTAAGACCGCCTATTTCCACCTCCGTTACATTGCCTGTCTCTGCTCTCGCCTCAGCTCATCCGCTGCTGAAACCCTCATCCACGCATTTGTTACCGCTAGACCTGACTATTCCAACGCGCTCCTGGCTGGCCTCCCACTTTCTACCCAATCCTACCAAAACTCGGCTGCCCGTGTCCTAACTCGCACCACGTCCTGTTCACCCATCACCCCTGTGCTCGCTGACCTATATTGGCTCCTGGTTAAGCAACGCCTCGATTTCAAAATTCTCATCCTTGTTTTCAAATCCCTCCTTGGCCTCTCCCCTCCATATCTCTAATCTCCTTCAGCCTCACAACCCCCCGAAATATCTGCGCTCCTCTAATTCTGCCCTCTTGAGCATCCCTGATTATAATCACCCCACCATTGGTGGCCGTGCCTTCTGTTGCCGAGGCCCTAATCTCTGGAATTCCCTCCCTAAACCTCTCCGCCTCTCTACCTCTCTTTCCTCCTTTAAGATGCCCCTTAAAACCGACCTCTTTGACCAAGCTTTTGGTCACCTGTTCTAATTTTTCCTTATGTGGCTCAGTGTCAAATTTTTTGTCTTGTAATACTCCTGTGAAGCGCCTTGGGACATTTTACTGTGTTAAAGGCGCTATATTAATACAAGTTGTTGTTGCTGCTGCTCCTACTACTACAACACACATTAATGTAACAAGTCACCATTCTTCATCAAAATGTGTCCAGATAATCCTGCGCACAGATACAGAAGAAAATCAATCTTTTTGGCTTTCCCATGTGACCCATCCCCCACCCACGCACACAAGTGCTGGGGCTTTGAAGGTCCAGGATTTGTCTAAACATTTTTTTATGGCTGGGGTCAAAAGTGGACCACCCCAAATTGAAATTTTAAAAAGGGGTCAACACCCAGGTTCTGGTCCCAGCGGAGTGCACTTCTGGGGCAGGGCGCTCTGCACCAATTGTCTTTGCACAATGCCAGAAGAAGAAGATCGGCCCTAGAGATACAGACCGAGAGATGGAGCCAGACATAGGGATACACTTCCAGGAGCCAATCACCAAACAGATTTAATGTTTACAAAGATCTCTAAGAAAGTTTTTTAAAATGCCTGTTTATTTACAGTTTTCACCCAATAATAGATAGCTGTGGAATTCGATCCCAAGCTACCAGTAAAAATCCCAGAATACCATTTAATGAGATTGGAATTGACTTATTCAGTCGCTGTAAATGATTGGCTCTTACAGTCCTATTGCTGGGCAGCAGCATGTCCTGTGACTCGCTGTGAGAGGATTTGCTCGCAGTTCATATTTTACTCCACCCGAGATGTTAATCTTGAGTCACAGCTCCGGTAAGAACATGAGCTGCTTTTAATATTGGTGCTGTTTTAGTTAAGACTCTCTCAAATGGGCACCTGTGTGCTGGCTCCTGCTGTTCGCACTGCTAAATCTGGTTCCCCATTCTGGTGGCAGACTTGTAAACTCAATTTGTGGCTCTTCTCATTCTGGGTGCCTGAGATAACAAACAGTGAAAGGTGAACAGAGACAAAAAGCAAAATACTGTACATGTTGGAAATCTGAAAATAAAAACACAAAATGCTGAAAATACTCATCAGGCCAAGCCTCTGTGGAGAAACAAAAGTCGATGTTTCAGGTCTTGGACCCTTCCTCAGGACTAGAAGATATTACAGAGAAACAGCATTTAAATTGTAACACAACAAGGAAATGGGCATGGGAAAAAACCAAACCAACTCAGGACAAACAATAGATCCGTGAAGTGCACGGGTGGAGAAGAAATGGTTCAGTGGCAGAAGTGATATTAGCAGGAGACAAAAGGAGCCATAAAATAAATAAAACCTATACGCGACAGAGTGTGTGAATAGCTAAAGGAGCTGGGTAGAAAGAGAAGAATGAAAAACTGGTACGGCCGAGCAGGCTTCAGTGACCCGGGAGTCTGGTGGATCTGTAGTATCTTCCGGTCCTGGGGAAGGGTCCAAGACCTGAAACGTCGACTTCTGTTTCTCCAAGGATGCTGCCTGACCTGATGAGTGCTTCTAGTTTTTTCCTTTTTAATTTCAGAGTGTGAGCAGAGAACCAGTTCAAAAGATATCAGCCTGGCACCCTCCCCAACGTCTGACTGCACTTAAAAGGAAGACCCTCACATTTGCAGTCGCGAGGCACTTTGAGAGTGATACTCAAATAGCTTCTGTGCACTACAGTTTTCAAACTTGTATTGCAATTGGGCTAACCCTGGCATTGTTCTACCTACAGCCCCATTTGTAAAATGGAGATGGATATTCCTGCATTAGTTCAAATCTCCGTCGACCAGAATTATGTCTCTTAGATAAAATTTCCCTAATGGCATCAGAGCCCAGTTATCTTAAAACACATTTTGCAAAGTTTAGAATTGGAAGAGGTAAGCTGAGCATATTAAGGTGGTCTTAAGAATTCACAGACAGCTAGTTTGTGCACCGGTGTGCGCTGTGGTTCGGTGGTCGTTCTCTCGCCTTTGAGTCAGAAGGTTGGGTGTGGGTTCAAGACCCACTTCAAAGACTGCTGACTCTCCAGTGTAGTACTGAGGGAGTGCTGCATTGTCGGAGGTGCCGTCTTTCAGATGAGACGTTAAACCAAGATATCTGCTCTCTCTGGTGGACCTAAAAGATCCCATGGCACTATTTTGAAGAAGAGCAACAGAATTCTCCCCGGTGTCCTGGCCAATATTTATCCCTCAAATAACATCACTTTATTAAAAAAAAAATCAGATTATCTGGTCATTTATCTCGTTGCTATTTGTGGGACCTTGCTATGTGCAAATTGGCTGCGCCGTTTCCTACATTACAACAGTGACTACACTTCAAAAGTACTTTATTGGCTGTAAAGCACTTTGGGACGTCCTGCGGTCATGAAAGGCGCGATAAAAATTCAAATTCTTTCTTCCTTGGCATCATGGAGCAAGTACCCAAGAAGCATAAAAACCTTGAGGCCATCCCTTATACTTGAGTGTTTAATGTAAGAGCATTTGTTTACTGCACTCACCAACACTTAAAAACATTTCAAACTCTTTCTTTAAATAGGTAAGTTAATTTTACAATCGGCAGTACAATCGGTTGGGCTCTCTTGACCTTCATCCGACAGATGATCTCTCTGAGACCTGGATAAATGTACTTAAGCACTGGCAAAAACAATGTGCATTCTGGAGAGCATCAGAGTTTTGTTCTTTGGATCAAAAATAAACCAAAGGAAACTGCTGCAGGCCTGCCAGACAACAGCTTTCAATCTGAGCAGGCTGCAGTGATGTGTTCCTGCCTGTCTGAAACCTGATTGCATTTTCCAGACAACATGCAATGCGGTGGGAAATGCAGTGAATCACCACTGATGTCACTTTACTAGATTTGGAGGGAGGAGGGGCCAGCTGTGTTGGATCCTTTTGTTTGGAACAGAGGTACATTTTCAAATGCTGGAATCGTGCAAAATGAGCCAGACACATTTGATAAATACTGTCAATGGGAGCTGCTGGCATTCTGGGACCACTGCAGTAATTCAGGGATATGTCTTGATGCAATTTTGGAAGTCTTCTCACATTCCCTGAAGCTCCAGCTTTAATCAGTGTGGCTAATGTTTCAAACTTGAAGCCCATGGGATAAAGGGGGCATGATATGAAATAGGCTAAGCGATAGTGAGCAGAGTTGTGGTAAGTGGCTGTTTTTTGGACTGGAGGGAGGTATACAGTGGTGTTCCCCAGGGTTCAGTACTAGGACCACTGCTGTTTCTGATATACATTACTGACTTTGGGGGTACAGGGCACAATATTGAAATTTGCAGCTGACCCAAAGCTTGAAGTCTAGTGCACAGTGAGGAAGGTAATAGTAGACTTCAAGAAGACACAGACAGGCTGGTGGAATGGATGTGGACACATGGCAGGTTAAATTCAACACTGAGAAGTGTGAGGTGATACATTTTGGTCAGATGAATGAGGAGAGATACAAGCTCAATGGTACAACTTTAAACGGGTGCAAGAAGAGAGAGACCTGGGGGAGTTTGTGCACAAATCTCTGAAGGTGGCCGGACAGGTTAACAAAACAGTTCATAATGCACATGGGACCCTGGGCTTTACAAATAGAGGCAGAGAGTACAAAAGCCAGGAAGTTGTGCTAAACCTGTATAAAACACTAGTTCGGCCCCAACTGGAGGATTGTGTCCAATTCTGGGCACCACACTTTAGGAAGGACGTGAAGGCTTTGGAGAGGGTGCAGAGGAGATTTACTAGAATGGTTCCAGGGATGAGGGATTACAGTTACGTGGATAGACTGGAGAAGCTGGTGTGTTAGAAGGCTAAGAGGAGATTTGATAGAGGTATTTAAAATCATGATGGGTTTAGAGAGAGTAAATAAAGAGAAACTGTTTCCAGTGGCTGAAGGGTCGATAACCAGAGGGCCCAGATTGAAGGTGATTGGCAGAAGAACCAGAGGCGACCTGAAAAAGAGAGACTTGCATTTCTCTAGCGCCTTTCACAACCCAACTACTTTTGAAGCGTAATCACTGTTACAATGTAGAAAACGTGGCAGCCATTTGTGCACAGGAAGCTCCCCCAAACAGCAATGTGATAATGACCAGATCATCTGGTTCTTTTTAGTGTTGTTGGTTGAGGGATAAATATTGGCCAGGACACTGGGGAGAACTCTCAGTGCCATGGGATCTTTTACAACCACCTGAGAGACGACTGGCCCTTGGTTTAACGTCTCATCTGAAAGATGGCACTTCCAGATTTTTTTTTGAGCTCAAGTCTCTGGCGTGGGACTTGAGCCCAAAACCTTCTGACTGAGAGGCAAGAGTGCTACCCACTGAACCGTGAAAACCTGTTCCCGCAACGAGTGGTTGGGATTTGGAATGCACTGCCTGTGCTACCCACTGAACCGTGAAAACCTGTTCCCGCAACGAGTGGTTAGGATTTGGAATGCACTGCCTGTGCTACCCACTGAACCGTGAAAACCTGTTCCCGCAACGAGTGGTTAGGATTTGGAATGCACTGCCTGTGCTACCCACTGAACCGTGAAAACCTGTTCCCGCAACGAGTGGTTAGGATTTGGAATGCACTGCCTGTGCTACCCACTGAACCGTGAAAAACTGTTCCCGCAACGAGTGGTTGGGATTTGGAATGCACTGCCTGTGCTACCCACTGAACCGTGAAACTGTTCCCGCAACGAGTGGTTGGGATTTGGAATGCACTGCCTGTGCTACCCACTGAACCGTGAAACTGTTCCCGCAACGAGTGGTTAGGATTTGGAATGCACTGCCTGTGCTACCCACTGAACCGTGAAAAACTGTTCCCGCAACGAGTGGTTGGGATTTGGAATGCACTGCCTGTGCTACCCACTGAACCGTGAAAACCTGTTCCCGCAACGAGTGGTTGGGATTTGGAATGCACTGCCTGTGCTACCCACTGAACCGTGAAAAACTGTTCCCGCAACGAGTGGTTGGGATTTGGAATGCACTGCCTGTGCTACCCACTGAACTGTGAAAACCTGTTCCCGCAACGAGTGGTTGGGATTTGGAATGCACTGCCTGTGCTACCCACTGAACCGTGAAACTGTTCCCGCAACGAGTGGTTGGGATTTGGAATGCACTGCCTGTGCTACCCACTGAACCGTGAAAAACTGTTCCCGCAACGAGTGGTTGGGATTTGGAATGCACTGCCTGTGCTACCCACTGAACTGTGAAAACCTGTTCCCGCAACGAGTGGTTGGGATTTGGAATGCACTGCCTGTGCTACCCACTGAACCGTGAAACTGTTCCCGCAACGAGTGGTTAGGATTTGGAATGCACTGCCTGTGCTACCCACTGAACCGTGAAACTGTTCCCGCAACGAGTGGTTAGGATTTGGAATGCACTGCCTGTGCTACCCACTGAACCGTGAAAAACTGTTCCCGCAACGAGTGGTTGGGATTTGGAATGCACTGCCTGATTGAGTGGTGGATACAGATTCAATAGTAGCTTTCAAAAGGGGATTGGATAAATACTTGAAGGAGAAAAAATAACAGGGATATGGGGAAAGAGCGGGGGAGTGGGACTGACTGGGCTGCTCATGGAAAGAGCCGGCGCAGACTCGATGGGCCGAATGGCCTCCTTCTGTACTGCACTATTCTGATTCCAGATCTTTGTTCTTTAACTGTATGTAAAAGCAAGATACCAAAGAGACAGGAAATTAGTCACCAATATAGAGATTTAACTAACTATTAAATAGATCAAACACAAGTTCAAAATTACTGCGGCAAAAACAAATGGAAGGGGTTTGTATAAACACATCTGTTGCTGTCCAGCCATGGAAGAGGCTGCATAATTCATGAAGATTATAAAACTGAACATGTGATGCAGACTCTTGTTGAGGTTGGTTTAATTGTATTGAGATAACTAGTCCTGTTAAATTATTCTGTGGACCTTTGAGATCATGTAATCGTTCTGTTTGACTGCTTATTGTTTTCCAGGAACTGTTTTTTCCTTCCTGCAATTAGTCTTTCCTGAGGTCTTGCTGCGATGGAGGGGGAGGTTAACCCAGTAGTAGGAATGACGCAAGTTGCAGAATAAAGTGTAAGATGGTGTTGCCATTCATAAACAGGCTAGAAATTAACATTGGTTTAGGCTGAGGCCAGTAGATTTATCCACAAACGAATGGCTGAGTATGATTGGAGCAGCGAATGCACAGCTACAGGAGGTCACTGCACTCCCACGTACAACTACTGTGGTGCAAGAACTTGACAGACATTCCTCCAGCACACAACTCTGTGGGTAGATATGCGTTTTGCATTTTCACGGTTCTACTACCTTACAGTTTCAGACCTTGATGTATGTGGTCGATACCCCACCCATGCTGTTGCTGCGTTTTTACTATATTGGAGTCTGTTTTGTCTATCAAGGCAATTCATGATTTGACTATTTGCTTCCTGCATAAAAGAAATGTTCAGATGCTGCCACCATGGCCCTGCCTGTTGGGGAAATGAGAAATGAGAAGTGGCTGAGACACGTTGCACTGCATAGCAGTTCACAGAATCACAGAAACCCCACAGTGCAGATAGAGGCCATTTCGGCCCATCGAGCCTGCACCGACACATATCCCACCCGATCCCAGTAACCCCTACACCAACACATATCCCACCCGATCCCCGTAACCCCACGTATTTAATCCCCCTAACACTAAGGGTCAATTTATCATAGCCAATCAACCTAACCCGCACATCTTTGGACTGTGGGAGGAAACCGGAGCACCCGGAGGAAACCCACGCAAACACGGGGAGAATGTGCAAACTCCACACAGACAGTCACCCGAGGCCGGATTCGAACCCGGGTCCCTGGCGCTGTGAGGCAACAGTGCTAACCACTATGCCACCGTGCTGCCCAAAATGTTATACCCAAAATGTTAGCATGTCTTTTGCACTTCGCTAGCCGACCACTCAAGGTACCACGTTTTGGGATTCTTTTACCATTTTTTTCTACAGCAAGGATTGGGACAAATAAGTTACTTTTAATGTTGGGTTTTTAAAAGCATAGTATATTCAAGCAAGTTAAAACTAAAGGCTAGGATGATACGTATATAGTTAAGATGCTGATGAGCTGGATTTGATGTTTTCCCAGTAGGTGGTAAATGAACAATTTATTAGTTTGTCTCAGGTTGAAAATCACAGTACAGTACACCAATTTTATTGAATAGTCTTTGGTCCCCTTGTTTGGCTGTGTACAGGACAATGCAAGATAAGACGCAGGTTGGCAGGAGCTTTTTGAAACCATACGCTACATAGGGAGGCAGGTTTTTTGAAAGAAATGGAGAGACAGAAATCACTGTTTAAGTCAAGCAAAAAGACTTTATTAGTGTCACAAAGCGCTTCACAACCAATTAAGTACTTTTGAAGTGTACTCACTGTTGTAATGTAGGAAACGCGGCAACTAGGTTGCGCACAGCAAGCTCCTACAAACAGCAATGTAGTAATGACCAGAGAATTTTTTTTTCTGATGTTTAGCGAGGGATAAATATTGGCCAGGACGCTGGGGATAACTCCTGTTCTCCCTTCGAAATATGTCTGCCTGAGAAAGCAGACGGCCCCTCCGCTTAACATCTCAGCTGAAAGACGACACCTCCGACAGTGCAGCACCCACTCAGTACTGCACTGGAGTATCCACCTAGATTTTTACCTTCAAGTCTTTGGAGTGGTAATTGAACCCACAACCTTCTGACTCCGGTGGCGAGAGTGCTATCCACTGAACGACGGTGGACACCGTGTAAGATGGCCTACTGATGTGGGAAAGCATAACATGTTCATTCATTTAGTATTCTGTAAAGACCAGTTGTATCGAATGAACTAGTGAATCTGATCAGGGCTTGCTCTGTTATTTCGCTTGCTGTGAAATAAAGCAGCTTGACAGTTAAAACATACCAAGATTCACCTGAAATGTTTGTGCGGTCTGTGTTCAAAGAGCTTGAAGCAGTGTGTCTGCTAAAATGTAAACATTCAGGTTACAAGGATATAGTTAAACCTTTGGGTTGCACTTCTTGCATTCAATTCAAGTAGATATAGGCCAGCGCGAGTCCATTCCCACAAAGATAAAATACCTAGACTTCTTATGTGAGCACCTGATGCCACTAAACTCAAGAAGGTATCGACAGCAGACACACATTTGTAATGTTATGGATTATACCTAGAAGATTAGCCTATCTTTGCACGTTACAGATGCTGACTGATTTCCTGTGTACTTCCAGCTGTGACACATTATTTATTATTTTTGTCTAGTTTTAGTTAATGGCTATTCCTGTACATTCATCGCTGTACATCGTTTAAAAAAAAAAAAATAGCTGTAGTTAGATCCGTGCACCAAGCTTGCTTTGATAACCCAGTGGATTGCTGCTCACTAAGAGAACACTATTTCTCTACCTTTCTGACATCTTTCCATCCTTTTCACTCCCCTGGTTTTCCCCTCTATCCCTATAGCTTCTAGTTTTTACTCTTTCTCCCCTACTTCCCTTCCTCTTTCCCCCCCCCCCCCTTCTCCTCTCCTACCCTACCCCCCCTTCTCCTCTCCTACCCTACCCCCCCTTCTCCTCTCCTACCCTACCCCCTTCTCCTCTCCCTCTCCTCTCCTCCCCTACCCCCCCTTCTCTCCTACCCTACCCCCCCTTCCTCTCCTCCCCTACCCCCATTCCTCTCCTCCCCTACCCCCCCATTCCTCTCCTCCCCTACCCACCCCCTTCTCCTCTCCTACCCTACCCCCCCCTTCTCCTCTCCTCCCCTACCCACCCCCTTCTCCTCTCCTACCCTACCCCCCCCCTTCTCCTCTCCTCCCCTACCCCCCCCCCCCCTTCTCCTCTCCTCCCCTACCCCCCTTACTCCTCCTTTTGACTGTCATCTAATGTCCTTTCGGGTGGGTGGTTTAGGAAAAAGGAGGAAATAAAATGGGAGCCAAATAAATTGGGGGGGGGGGGGGGGGGGTGGGTGGGGGGGGTAGAGAGGGTGGTGGCAATTGAATAAGATGGTAATTAAACAAATACATTTGGAAAAATAATCTTCGTGCATACCAAAGCAGCAATCGCAAATTAGTAAATGAAGGCTTAATTGAGGGTGGGGGGAAATGAAAATGGAGATTAAATAGACAAGTTTAAATTAAGAGTGGAACAGATTTCCCCAGGGATCTGTACTCGGGCTTCAATTTTTCATCATATAGATTAATGATTTGGGTGAAGGAATAGAGTTGTGTATCCAAATTTACATTGGTTGGCCTCTCGGGGCCAGGGGCAGAACCATTGATTGGCCTCGTGGGGCTGGGAGTTGGCCTCTCGGGCCGGGTTTGTGGGGGAGGTGTGGGGCTGGGGGTTGGCCTCTCGGGCCAGGTTTGTGGGGGAGGTGTGGGGCTGGGGGTTGGCCTCTCGGGCCGGGTTTGTGGGGGAGGTGTGGGGCTGGGGGTTGGCCTCTCGGGCCGGGTTTGTGGGGGAGGTGTGGGGCTGGGGGTTGGCCTCTCGGGCCAGGTTTGCGGGGGAGGTGTGGGGCTGGGAGTTGGCCTCTCGGGCCAGGTTTGCGGGGGAGGTGTGGGGCTGGGAGTTGGCCTCTCGGGCCAGGTTTGTGGGGGAGGTGTGGGGCTGGGGGTTGGCCTCTCGGGCCAGGTTTGTGGGGGAGGTGTGGGGCTGGGGGTTGGCCTCTCGGGCCAGGTTTGTGGGGGAGGTGTGGGGCTGGGAGTTGGCCTCTGGGGCCAGGTTTGTGGGGGAGGTGTGGGGCTGGGGGTTGGCCTCTCGGGCCAGGTTTGCGGGGGAGGTGTGGGGCTGGGGGCTGGCCTCTCGGGCCAGGTTTGCGGGGGAGGTGTGGGGCTGGGGGTTGGCCTCTCGGGTCAGGTTTGCGGGGGAGGTGTGGGGCTGGGGGTTGGCCTCTCGGGCCAGGTTTGCGGGGGAGGTGTGGGGCTGGGGGTTGGCCTCTCGGGCCAGGTTTGTGGGGGAGGTGTGGGGCTGGGGGTTGGCCTCTCGGGCCAGGTTTGTGGGGGAGGTGTGGGGCTGGGGGTTGGCCTCTCGGGTCAGGTTTGTGGGGGAGGTGTGGGGCTGGGAGTTGGCCTCTCGGGCCAGGTTTGCGGGGGAGGTGTGGGGCTGGGGGTTGGCCTCTCGGGCCAGGTTTGTGGGGGAGGTGTGGGGCTGGGGGTTGGCCTCTGGGGCCAGGTTTGCGGGGGAGGTGTGGGGCTGGGGCTGGCCTCTCGGGCCAGGTTTGCGGGGGAGGTGTGGGGCTGGGGGTTGGCCTATTGGGCCAGGTTTGCGGGGGAGGTGTGGGGCTGGGGGTTGGCCTCTCGGGCCAGGTTTGTGGGGGAGGTGTGGGGCTGGGAGTTGGCCTCTCGGGTCAGGTTTGCAGGGGAGGTGTGGGGCTGGGGCTGGCCTCTCGGGCCAGGTTTGCGGGGGAGGTGTGGGGCTGGGAGTTGGCCTCTCGGGCCAGGTTTGCGGGGGAGGTGTGGGGCTGCGGGTTGGCCTCTCGGGCCAGGTTTGCGGGGGAGGTGTGGGGCTGGGGGTTGGCCTCTCTGGCCAGGTTTGCGGGGGAGGTGTGGGGCTGGGGGTTGGCCTCTCGGGCCAGGTTTGTGGGGGTGGTGTGGGGCTGGGAGTTGGCCTCTCGGGTCAGGTTTGTGGGGGAGGTGTGGGGCTGGGGGTTGGCCCCTCGGGTCAGGTTTGTGGGGGAGGTGTGGGGCTGGGGGTTGGCCTCTCGGGCCAGGTTTGTGGGGGAGGTGTGGGGCTGGGAGTTGGCCTCTCGGGTCAGGTTTGTGGGGGAGGTGTGGGGCTGGGGGTTGGCCCCTCGGGCCAGGTTTGCGGGGGAGGTGTGGGGCTGGGGGTTGGCCTCTCGGGCCAGGTTTGCGGGGGAGGTGTGGGGCTGGGAGTTGGCCCCTCGGGCCAGGTTTGCGGGGGAGGTGTGGGGCTGCGGGTTGGCTTCTCGGGCCAGGTTTGTGGGGGAGGTGTGGGGCTGGGAGTTGGCTTCTCGGGCCAGGTTTGTGGGGGAGGTGTGGGGCTGGGAGTTGGCCTCTCGGGCCAGGTTTGCGGGGGAGGTGTGGGGCTGGGGGTTGGCCTCTCGGGCCAGGTTTGTGGGGGAGGTGTGGGGCTGGGGGTTGGCCTCTCGGGCCAGGTTTGTGGGGGAGGTGTGGGGCTGGGGGTTGGCCCCTCGGGCCGGGTTTGCGGGGGAGGTGTGGGGCTGGGGGCTGGCCTCTCGGGCCAGGTTTGCGGGGGAGGTGTGGGGCTGGGGGTTGGCCTCTCGGGCCAGGTTTGCGGGGGAGGTGTGGGGCTGGGGGTTGGCCTCTCTGGCCAGGTTTGCGGGGGAGGTGTGGGGCTGGGGGTTGGCCTATTGGGCCAGGTTTGCGGGGGAGGTGTGGGGCTGGGGGTTGGCCTCTCGGGCCAGGTTTGCGGGGGAGGTGTGGGGCTGGGGGTTGGCCTCTCGGGCCAGGTTTGTGGGGGAGGTGTGGGGCTGGGGGTTGGCCTCTCGGGCCAGGTTTGTGGGGGAGGTGTGGGGCTGGGGGTTGGCCTCTCGGGCCAGGTTTGTGGGGGAGGTGTGGGGCTGGGGGTTGGCCTCTCGGGCCAGGTTTGTGGGGGAGGTGTGGGGCTGGGGGTTGGCTTCTCGGGCCAGGTTTGTGGGGGAGGTGTGGGGCTGGGGGTTGGCTTCTCGGGCCAGGTTTGTGGGGGAGGTGTGGGGCTGGGGGCTGGCCTCTCTGGCCAGGTTTGCGGGGGAGGTGTGGGGCTGGGGGTTGGCCTATTGGGCCAGGTTTGCGGGGGAGGTGTGGGGCTGGGGGTTGGCCTCTGGGGCCAGGTTTGTGGGGGAGGTGTGGGGCTGGGGGTTGGCCTCTGGGGCCAGGTTTGCGGGGGAGGTGTGGGGCTGGGGGTTGGCCTATTGGGCCAGGTTTGTGGGGGAGGTGTGGGGCTGGGGGTTGGCCTATTGGGCCAGGTTTGTGGGGGAGGTGTGGGGCTGGGGGTTGGCCCCTCGGGCCAGGTTTGCGGGGGAGGTGTGGGGCTGGGGGTTGGCCTCTCGGGCCAGGTTTGCGGGGGAGGTGTGGGGCTGGGGGTTGGCCTCTCGGGCCAGGTTTGTGGGGGAGGTGTGGGGCTGGGAGTTGGCCTCTCGGGCCAGGTTTGTGGGGGAGGTGTGGGGCTGGGGGTTGGCCTCTCTGGCCAGGTTTGTGGGGGAGGTGTGGGGCTGGGGGTTGGCCTCTCGGGCCAGGTTTGTGGGGGAGGTGTGGGGCTGGCCTCTCGGGCCAGGTTTGTGGGGGTGGTGTGGGGCTGGGAGTTGGCCTCTCGGGCCAGGTTTGTGGGGGTGGTGTGGGGCTGGGAGTTGGCCTCTCGGGCCAGGTTTGCGGGGGAGGTGTGGGGCTGGGGGTTGGCCTATTGGGCCAGGTTTGCGGGGGAGGTGTGGGGCTGGGGGTTGGCCTCTCGGGCCAGGTTTGCGGGGGAGGTGTGGGGCTGGGGGTTGGCCTCTCGGGCCAGGTTTGTGGGGGAGGTGTGGGGCTGGGGGTTGGCCTCTCGGGCCAGGTTTGTGGGGGAGGTGTGGGGCTGGGAGTTGGCCTCTCTGGCCAGGTTTGCGGGGGAGGTGTGGGGCTGGGGGTTGGCCTCTCGGGCCAGGTTTGCGGGGGAGGTGTGGGGCTGGGGGTTTGGCATCTCTGGGCCGGGGGCAGTATGTGGTTGCGATGGGAAATGCATTGTGACAACAAAAATTGGTACGGGTTTGCTTTTCAATATAAAATATTGACCTAGGATTTTTCCATTGTAAATGTTGACATAAAAACACAACCCAAGAATTGCAACAGCAGGAAGTGAGAATTGTGGACAGGAGGTGCAGGCATGTTGTGATGTTGGAAGGTCGGTTCATATGCCAAACTAAGCTGATGGGCAGGGACCAATTTTTCAGAACAAACATAGATGGTATGATTTTGTTTAGTTAAATGTCAATTACTTTTAAATCCAATTGTCAGTTATGAAAACCCCCAATGAGCCACGGTAACTGACGAAAGGGTATTTAAATGGCTGGATAGAAGGCTTCTTGGATAAATATTTAACTACTATCGCCTTTAGACTATTTGCTAGTTTGGGAACTCACTTCATATCTTAAACTTGTAAACATTGTGTGCTGCAACTGTCTGAGGCTGAACCAGACCATTCACAACCCTGGTATTGGATTTTAACCCGCGATGAGCTTCCGACCATCACCAAGACCACCTACTTCACCCGACTCCACCCCCCCCGCCCCCCCCCCCCCCCGCATCAGCTCATCTGCTGAAGCCCTCATCCATGTCTCTATCTCTCGACGTGATGACTGCAATGCTCTTCTGGCCGGCCTCCCACTTTCCACCCTACATAAA
This sequence comes from Somniosus microcephalus, assembly GCF_052327205.1. Lineage (NCBI taxonomy): Eukaryota > Metazoa > Chordata > Chondrichthyes > Squaliformes > Somniosidae > Somniosus > Somniosus microcephalus. Next base: position 64,282,939 of record NC_141010.1, on the reverse strand, counting down.
CTTGGAGCTCATCCAAAATGTTGCTGTCCGTATCCTAACTCGCACCAAGTCCGTTCACTCATCACCCCTGTGCTCACTGCCCCGTGTCCTAACTCGCACCAAGTCCGTTCACTCATCACCCCTGTGCTCACTGCCCCGTGTCCTAACTCGCACCAAGTCCGTTCACCCATCACCCCCTGTGCTCACTGCCCCGTGTCCTAACTCGCACCAAGTCCGTTCACTCATCACCCCTGTGCTCACTGCCCCGTGTCCTAACTCACACCCAGTCCGTTCACCCATCATCCTCTGTGCTCGCTGCCCCGTGTCCTAACACTCACCCAGTCCCGTTCACCCATCGCCCCCTGTGCTCACTGCCCCGTGTCCTAACTCACACCCAGTCCGTTCACTCATCACCCCCTGTGCTCACTGCCCCGTGTCCTAAATCACACCCAGTCCCGTTCACCCATCACCCCCTGTGCTCACTGCCCCGTGTCCTAACTCACACCCAGTCCCATTCACCCATCACCCCCTGTGCTCGCTGCCCCGTGTCCTAACTCACACCCAGTCTCGTTCACCCATCACCCCCTGTGCTCACTGCCCCGTGTCCTAACTCACACCCAGTCCCGTTCACTCATCGCCCCCTGTGCTCACTGCCCCGTGTCCTAACTCACACCAAGTCCCGTTCACCCATCACCCCCTGTGCTCACTGCCCCGTGTCCTAACTCGCACCAAGTCCGCTCACCCATCACCCCTGTGCTCACTGCCCCGTGTCCTAACTCACACCCAGTCCCGTTCACCCATCACCCCCTGTGCTCACTGCCCCGTGTCCTAACTCGCACCAAGTCCGCTCACCCATCACCCCTGTGCTCACTGCCCCGTGTCCTAACTCACACCCAGTCCCGTTCACCCATCACCCCCCGTGCTCACTGCCCCGTGTCCTAACTCACACCTAGTCCAGTTCACTCATCGCCCCCTGTGCTCACTGCCCCGTGTCCTAACTCGCACCAAGTCCGCTCACCCATCACCCCCTGTGCTCACTGCCCCGTGTCCTAACTCACACCCAGTCCTGTTCACTCATCGCCCCCTGTGCTCACTGCCCCGTGTCCTAACTCACACCCAGTCCCGTTCACCCATCACCCCCTGTGCTCACTGCCCCGTGTCCTAACTCGCACCCAGTCCCGTTCACCCCTCACCCCCTGTTCTTGTTGACCTGCATTGGCTCCTGGTCCAGCAATGTCTCGATTTTAAAAATTCTCATTCTTATTTTCAAATCCCTCCATGGCCTCGCCCCTCCCTATCTCAGTAATCTCCTCCATCCCTCCGAGATCTCTGCGCTGCTCCAATTCTGGTCTCTGGCGCAAGCCCGATCTTAATTCCTCTGCCATTGGCGACCATGCCTTCAGCTGCCACTGCCCGAAGCGCTCGAATTCCCATTCGAAGCCTCTGGGAGCCTCTCCTTTTTAAGAAGCTCCTTAATACCTAACTCTGACCAAGCTTTTGGTCATCTGTCCTAATATCTCCTCATGTGGCTAAATGTCAAATTTTGTTTGATGCTCCTGTGAAGCACGTTGGGGAAGTTTTACTACGTTGAAGCCGCTACATTAATATGAGTTGTTGCTGCTTTATAGAAAGACTTGCATTTATATAGTGCTTTTCACAATTCCAGGACGCCCCAAAGCGCTTTACAGCCAATGAAGTACTTTTGAAGTGTAGTCACTGTTGGAGACAGAAGTGAGATCTTTTGGACGCATAAGCTAGTTCAGTACCTAACAGTAATTCCGAAACAGGGTTTGCTGTTCTTTTGCGTGGACACGCTGCTGAAAGCTTACCTAGATTTTGAAGCAAGAAGTGACCCTTTTAGAAGGGAAGGGGGGGGCGTTGTGACTCATCCATGAAGTTAAGAGTCAAAATAACATTTGAGGTTTAAGAAGACCCAATAAAAATAACGTGAGCTTTTTTTCCCCTTCAGATTGCATATCCAGCATTGCAGCTTCCCCCGGTTTTTGTTTGTTTTTAACCCACATTATCACGCTCTCGTTTGAAAGCAGAGGGTGGAGAGAGAAACCGGCACAGTAAACTGGGCAGAGCATGGCTCAGCTGAATGCTGTGTTGTCTAGAACACGACCGTAATGATTCTCACTTGTGTGGCAAACAGAGACTAGTCAGTTAATGGCCGTTTCTAATTACACTCACTCCATTTACTTTCACAATCCTACTCATTCAACTCGATGAAGCTTCATTCGTGGGTGAATTGAGCCATTTCCACCCTGAGCTGCTGAAATGAGCCGCTTGGAAAATTATCATCCTCCCAGCATCCCGATTGCTATGGAGGAGAATATATTTTGAAAAACCATTTTGAACCTTTGAATTTGCTGTGTATTTGCTCCAACATCTTAATAAAATAGGTTATTTGATGGAGAAATAATTTTATTAAATACTGAGGAAACCAAGCCATTTTTGCCAGAATGTAGCTTCTCGTATAATGAGTCTTCTAATTCTTTTGGGAGCCTGGATAATATATGCCAACAGATTAGGCTGACTCTCTGTCCCTAACCGGCATCCATACTTGTGTGCGTCCCACCAGGGATCGATCGTTGGATGGCAGTGAGGTGCTGGTTGATTTCCTCTACCCACCTCCTTTTCCAATCTTGGCACTGAGGCGAATTGTATCATTGTACTGCCACTGAGTTGGGATCAGGTAACTTGGCACAGCCCATGAATTGAACCTAGGGCCACGCAGTTTGGTATCATTCATTGTTGCTTGGTCAGAATCCTGGAATTCACTACATAACACCATTGTGGGACACCATCATCACATGGACTGCAGCAGTTCAAGGAGAAGGCCCACCACCACCTTGAGGCAATAAACCTCGGCCTTGCCCATGTTACCCACACCAACTAATGCTTTTACCCACTGAGCCAACAGGAGAGCACTGATGAACAGCAATTCATACTTAGTGTGTAGAAACTTGTTGTTGCAGACCCTCTGTGTACTCATGAGAAATTTTCACAAGGCAGTCTCAGTAGATGTGTTTCTCTGTTTAAGTACAACTAAAAACATAATAATGGATGGATGAGATGGTGCATGCATGAGTTGGGGCAGTGATATACACCACCCTCTCCGTGTCATTACTCAAAAGGCTGATACTTGGAAAGTAAAAGTTGACTATGACCTCAGCAAAGTGTCTCGACTTGTTATTGAATTTGGCAAATTTAAACAATGGTATTGGAGTTGAGCGGTTGGAAGTGGCTGTTTACATGTGCCAGCTGGCGTATACAGTGTGGGTGGGCACAGGAATTATGGCTGCTGCTTTCTTCACTTTCTTTCTTGCTCACTCTTCCATTTTCTCCCTTCCATTTTCCACCCACACCTATATTTCTCCCAACATTGTCATGTCTTGCCATTTTATCTGACCAGGTGTACACTCATTTAGGGATGGGCAATAAATGCCGGCCTTGCCAGTGACGCCCACATCCCAGGAACAAATAATAAAAAAAAAAATTGGAACAAAACTATTCTTGAACTGCGATACATTTTTTGTTTACATTTTTCTGAAAGCCTGCTGCTATTTTTGTACGGTAGTCTGTGTTTTCAATTCCTTAAACTAGTCAGGATATAAAGATATAAAAGGCGTTTGTCAGTTTTGTGGAGTGAGTCAGTTGTGTCTCTGTCTAAAAGTGAAAAGTCAGTGGGTGTGTCCCCGCTCTCGTCTCATTGCTGTGGTTTGTTGTTTCCCATCTACATTCAGTGGCCCCTCATTGTACCACAACCACTTATAAAATGCAGATTGACTGCTGTGCCACTGATAAAAACAGCTATAACATATGTACCGTGTAGTGCTTCAGACACTGTTGAAGAGTGGGTCTAAAGTTTGGCAGTTTGAAGAAATATGGGTTTAGAGTATTTAGATGTTTGGGACCCCCCAGAAAAAATATTCTTGTATCAAATGAAAAGAGTGCCTCAAATCCAGGTTTAAAAAGTGAAATGAACTGATATGTAAACAACACCTTGCATTTATGTATTGCCTTTAATGTAGTAAAATGCCCCATGGTGCCACACAGGGTTGTTATCAAACAGATACTTGAGCCATGAGCTATTAGGACAGATGACCAAAAGTTTGGTCAAAGAGGTAGGGTTTTAGGAGCGTCTTAAAGTAGGTGAGAGAGGCTGAGAGGTTTAGGGAGGGAATTCCAGAGCTTAGGGCCTGGACAGCTGAAGGCATAGCCTCCAATGGAGGAGCGATTAAAATCTGGGATGCACAATACCAGAATTGGAGGAACGCAGAGATCTTGGGAGGGTTGTAAGGCTGGTGGAGGTTACAAAGATGGGAAGGGGCGAAGCCATGGAGGGATTTGTAAACACTGACCGGGAGCCATTGTGGGTCAGTTGGCACAGGGGTGATGGGTGAACAGGACTCGGTGTGAGTTGCGATACGGAGAGCAGAGTTTTGGATGAATGCAATTTACGGAGGGTGCAAGGTTGGAGGCTGGCCAGTAGAGTATTGGCATAGTTGAGTAACCATAACAAAGGAATGGATGAGGTTGTCAGCAGCAGATGAACATGGGGCAGGGGAGGGAGACGGGCGATGTTACATAGGTGGAAGTAGGTGGTCTTGGTAATGGAGCAGATATGACCATAAAATGACTGAAGAGACGAAGCACAGACACAGGAGTTCCTCCGGGCAGTGCCTTAGGCTTCAGCTGCTTCATCTTTGACCTTGCCTCCATCCTCAGGCCAGAAGTGGTAATGTTTGCTGATTGCAGTGTTCAGTTCCATTTGCAACTCCTAAGATAATGAAGCAGTCCGTGCCCATTAGCACCGCACAAATGCCAGGCAATGACCATCCCCAACAAGAGAGAGTCTAACCACCTCCCATTGACATTCAATGGCATTACCATCATCGAATTCCCCCCAAATCAATGTCCTGGGGGAGGGGGGAGCGTGGGTCGCCATTGACCAGCAATTTAACTGGACCAGCCACATAAATACTGTGGCTATACGAGCAGGTCAGAGGCTGGGTATTCTGCGACGAGCGTTTACTCCAGACTCCCCAAAGCCTTTCCACCATCCACAAGGCACTCGTCAGGAGTGTGATGGAATACTCTCCACTTGCCTGGATGAACGCAGCTCCAACAACACTCAAGAAGCTCAACACCCTCAGGACAAAGCAGGCCGCTTGATTGGCACCCCATCCACCACCTTAAACATTCGCTCCCTCCACCATCGGCACATGGTGGCTACCGTGTGTACCATTTCCAAGATGCGCTGCAGCAACTTGTCAAGGCTTCTTCGACAGTACCTCCTGAACCTCCACCACCAAGAAGGACAATGGCAGCAAGCGCATGGGAACACCATCACCTCCAAGTTCCCCTCCAAGTCATACACCATTCTGACTCGGAAATATGTCACCATTCCTTCATCGGTGCCGTGTCAAAATCCTGAAACTCCCTAACAGTACTTTGGGAG
>NC_141010.1:64267493-64269993 GCF_052327205.1 Somniosus microcephalus | reverse complement strand
CACTTTTATATATGGGGGAGATTAGTCCTTGGCACCAGATATCGGGAAAACAGCCTGAACGTAATATGATGTTGAATAATTTGAGTACCGCACCCTGCATCTCCATATTGCTGAACTTGAGCATTTCATTTTTGATGTTGTCTGGGCCACAGGCTTTCTTTAGGTGGAGAGATTTTGTTTTTGTGGCCAGTTCTTTCCATGTGATTGGGGAGTCTAGAGGGTTTTGGTTGTCTTTAATTGTTGCTTCTAATGTGTGGAGTTTTTCTGTGACCTGATGTTGACTTGGGTTTGTTTCGTTTATTGGGATGTCTTTGTAGAGGTTTTCAAAATGTGTTCTCCAGATGTCGCCATCTTGGATTGGTAATGCTTGCAATTGTGTTGTACTCAGGTTATTCCACATTTCCCAGAATTGTTTTGGATTGGTGGAGTTTTCAATTTCTTCGAGTATTTTGTGGGTATAGTTTTGTGTTTTGTTCCTAATGGTGTGTTTATATCTTTTGAGGGTTTCATTGTATCTAGTACGTAGGTCCGGATTGTTTGGTTGGCGATGCTTTTGGTTTGATATTTTTCTCAGGTCTTTTCTGGCATTTTTGCATTCGTGGTCAAACCATTTCTTATTTTTATTTTGTCTTTTGTGACGCTTCCTCTTCTGTTTCACAAGGTCGGCTTTTACAGCTGCCTCATGGAAGATCATATTTATATCCTCTATGGCCATGTTTACACCATCTCTGGTGATCTCGTATGGGTTTTCTCTCTCTCTCTCTCTATCACTCTCTCTCTGTCCCTCTCTCTGTGTCTCTCTCTCTCTATCACTCTCTCTCTGTCCCCCTCTCTGTCTCTCTCTCTCTCTCTTTGTCTCTCCCTCTCTCTATCACTCTCTCTGTCCCTCTCTCTCTCTGTCTCTCTCTCTCTCTCTGTGTCTCTCTCTCTCTGTCTCTCTCTCTCTGTCTCTCTCTCTGTCTCTCTCTCTCCAATTCCAATTCCAATTCCAATTAAAATGCTTTATTGGCATGAAAGTTTACAGAGAACCATATTGCCAAAGCTTACATAGCAAAAAGGTACAGTTTTCCAACATTCTGTAGGTGTCAATCGATTTGACATTTGTTGGGTACATACAATATTACTTTTAAACAATATTAATTTTAAACAGTCTTTGTACTTCATTTGGTACGTTCAATATTAATTTTAAACAGTCTTAATTTTAAACAGTCCTCCGGTTGTGACATGTTGTTACATATTTGGCCCCAAGGTATGGTCCTGTCTCCTTCTCCTAGGACTAATCTCAATTTTGACAGATCATCCAATTCCTTGAAATCTGGGGTTGTTTGGCTTAGCTTGTTGAATAATATGTTTCTTGATGTGTTGAATTTTTCGCATTTTAGGAGGAAATGCATTCTGTTTCAACCTCGCCAGCCAGGCATTGATCGCATATTCTATTCTCTCTAGGCTGCCAGGATTTCTTGTATCTGCCTTTTTCAATTTCCAGTTGGTGGTCGCTTAGTCTGTACCTGGTGAGGGTCTGTCTCTGTTTTGTGTCTCTGATGGTCGTGAGGTAGTCTGCCAGTTTATATTCTCTTTTTAGGGCCCGGTAACATTCTAATCTGCTTTGGCTTTCGGTTATTTTGTTCCAATGTTCCAGGTAGGTTTCTTTGCATTTTTTAATGATTTGGTTCACTCGGATTGGTGTTTGGGTGGCTGTGTTGGTCTGGGGCTGGTCAGGGTCCGGCTGAGTACTTAGTTTCCGTAGCAGCTGACTCAGGGGACTCTTTTCTGGGTTTAGCTCTTGGGTCTGAAAGGCTTTGAAATGAAGGGTGTCTGGGGAGCTAGATTTGAGGTGATTTAGGAAGTTTAGTGCTCGTTTTTGGATGTTTATTATCAGTGGGTATCTGCCTAGTTCGGCTCTGCATGCATTTGTTGGCGTTTTCCTTTGGGTGCGAAGGATGCTTCGGCAGAATTCTGCATGTAGGGCTTCTATTGTATGTTTTTCCCATTTAGTGTAGCTTGGTGATTTAGCGGGCCCCATACTTCACTACCGTACAGTGCAATGGGCAGGATTATGCTGTCAAATATTTTGAGCCAGATTTTGATTGGGATTTGGATGTTGTAGAATTTTCTTTTTATTGCATATAGGGCTCTTCGGGCTTTTTCTTTTAGTGCATTCACTGCTATGCTGAAGCTCCCTGATGCTGTAATAGTTAGACCAAGGTAGGTGTAGCTCATAGTGTGTCCTATAGTGATATCACTGAGGGTAAACTGGTATTTGTTTTCCTGACATCTGGGCCTTTTTTGAAAAATCATGATGTTGGTTTTCTTTAGATTTACTGTTAGAGCCCAATTTTGGCAGTATTTGTCGAGTAGGTCTAGTTGTTGCTGTAATCCCTGTTCTGTGGGAGACAGCAGAACCAGGTCGTCCGCATAGAACAGGGATTTCACTTCTCCATCTAGGAGACGGAGACCTGGTGACTCGCTTTGCTCCAGCATGTCTGCTAATTCATTTATG
>NC_141010.1:64189768-64264768 GCF_052327205.1 Somniosus microcephalus | reverse complement strand
AAAGAAAGCTTATCATTAGGGGACTCTCATAGGTGTATTTACTTTTTGGTCAGACAAAAATTGTGCCGACGGTATCCAAAAAACGCTCAAAATTCCGCTCATTATCCGTTCATTAGCATTGAGTGACGTGAAGGTTGACCAATCGTACAGCCGAGCGACCCGACAGTTGACCAATCGCTGCGTCACGGGGGCGGGTTCATTGCGTGTGCGGGCGGGCTATCCTACAGTTGAGTGACGTGACGATTGACCAATCCTACAGTTCAGTGACCTGACGGTTGACCAATCGGTGCGTGTGTGGAGGCGGGCCTAATCATTCTGAACTGAGGTGAGTGTCGGCCATTTTGATTCCTAACTATTCATTTCTTTTTCCCATCGGGGTTTTATCTTTCTAAAAAAAAATACAAACATTTTGGCCATTTCCTCCACACTTGCATTGGAAATCAACTTTAATTTTTTTTTTTTATAAACCCAGGGAGCGCTTCCTGACAAAGACGTCGCGGTTTTCATTCGGAGGCAGACCGGGGGGGGGAGAAGGTTTAATGAAATTTTTCCCCGCTTTAATTACCGACTTTTAAAAATTTTACTTCAGTTTTTTCCTAAAAATATAATAAACTCTCTGTTCATAGCTCCTTATTTCTCTCGGGGGTTTTATCTTTTTAAAAAAAAAAAAAACATTCGGCTCCTTCTCCTCACGTCGCTTAGCAACAGTAACCAGGGAAGCCTCAGTCCAACGTGACAAGGAACGACGACAACTACCAGCATGCTGTGTGCGTGCTGCACGTGCGCATTCAGGGTGTAACTGGGCGTGCTCCGACTCACTCGCTCCCTCCCTCCAGTCCCGGGCGGCGTCTCAAGCCCGAGACACAGAGCGCGTTAGCGCAGGCCCAGCCGCAATTGGCGGTCTTCACCCCGGTTCGGTGGGGGGGGGGGCTCGGAGGGCGGGGCTCGGGAGGGGGGAAGGGTTAACCGGGCCCGGCCGTCTCTCACAGCCTCAAGCCGGCTCACGCCCGTTCCCGGGGCTTGGCTCCACTTGCGGCCGCGGGCCACTCGCCCTCTCTCTCCTCTCCTCTCCTCTGTCTCTCTCCTCTCCCCTCCTCTCCCCTCCCTCTCCCCTCCCTCTCCCCTCCCTCTCCCCTCCCTCTCCCCTCCCTCTCCCCTCTCTCCCTTCCCTCTCCCTCTCCCTCTCTCCCTCCCCTCTCCTCTCCCTCCCCTCTCCCTCTCCTCTCCCTCTCCTCTCCCTCTCCCTCTCCCTCTCCCTCCCCTCTCCTCTCCCTCTCCTCTCCCTCTCCTCTCCCTCTCCTCTCCCTCTCCTCTCCCTCTCCTCTCCCTCCCCTCTCCCTCCCCTCTCCCTCCCCTCTCCCTCCCCTCTCCCTCCCCTCTCCCTCCCCTCTCCCTCCCCTCTCCCTCCCCTCTCCCTCCCCTCTCCCTCCCCTCTCCCTCCCCTCTCCCTCCCCCTCTCCCTCCCCTCTCCCTCCCCTCTCCCTCCCCTCTCCCTCCCCTCTCCTCTCCCTCTCCCTCTCCTCTCCTCTCCCTCTCCTCTCCCTCCCTCTCCCCTCCCCTCTCCCTCCCCTCTCCCTCCCCTCTCCTCTCCCTCTCCCTCTCCCTCTCCTCTCCCTCTCCTCTCCCTCTCCTCTCCCTCTCCTCTCCTCTCCCTCTCCTCTTCCTCTCCCTCTCCTCTCCCTCTTCCTCTTCCTCTTCCTCTCCCTCCCCTCTCCTCTCCCTCTCCCTCTCCTCTCCTCCTCCCTCCCACTCTCCTCTCCCTCTCCTCTCCCCTCCCCTCCCTCCTCCCCCCCCCCCCCCTCCCTCTTTTTCTCTCTCTCTCTCAACAACAACATGCCCTCAAAAAACCCTTGGCACCCCCGGGCACTTCAGCTAGTTTATAATAAATAGCTAAAAAAAAGTCTCATTTAAAAAAGAGTCTCCAGGAAGCTGAACACCAGGACCTGTTTCACCGACTCCGAAATAAAAGATTACAAAACAGCCACAAAACCGTGAACATGGTGTTAAGTTTAACTCGTCGTCTGATCAATTTGACTCAATTGTATTGTAGTTCTTCCTCACTTCTATTGTGTTAAAGTGTGCCAATGTCTGTAAAAGGGATAGTATTTACTACTGTATTGTCTGGCTTTATCACTTGTGCCATCTTTAGCACCTGTTCCACAGATTTAGCAACCTGAGAAAATAGCTCTTACTAAAGAATAAGATGGAAAGGTTTTCGTAGAAGCCAACATTTGTACAACTGTAAAACATAATTCATGGAAAGTGTGTGAAAGAGGGAGATGTACACCAAGAATGGGCAGGGTTAGAAGAAATATAACAAGACTTAAAACCTTCAGTGTCACATGAAGAGTCATGCCAATGCCTATGGTAGCAGTGACCGTTCATACAAACTGTTATAAGTTTGAACTGGATCAGGATGATGTTTCAAAGTTGCAGGAAATGGTGAGTGTTGTGCTTTTCTGGTGCTGATCTTTGTATTAAATGCATTATAGGAAGTGCATGTTTACAAAAAGCTGTGTTTCATGACATTGACTGAGATTGTTCTGCATCCCCTGGTGGAGGCTCTTCATTAACCAGTCTTATTTTCAAATTCTGATGGACCCACTGTATATTTCTACCATCATGTTGCCAGTATTGTATTTTAGTACCAATTTGGTGATTCATTATAAAGTATATTGACCAATTTACTCCGTAAGCTGCACTGCCTCCTGCGTGGCCTGCTTCCCCAATGCACAGCCCATTCAAATTATTGCACATGCGCAGTGTCTACAGTGTAAAAGCAGGTGAGTGGCCTACGCAGGACTTCAGACCACTGTGTGGCCCCCGCGCACGCACCTTAGTGGGAGCTCTGGTGACTACGTTGAACCTTAATGCAGACCTGAGAACCTGCGGGTGCAACTTGTGTGAGCTGTCCCATTTATATGTATTAGTGATATAAAAATTAGAAACATGTCGAGTGGTTAAATTGGAGTAACCATGTTTCAGACACCCCTACTCGTGCCATTGGTCTTGTGAAACCCCATGATATACCAACCCTGGGTGATATTGCCCAAGTGCCCATCAGGCTCTGTCATGCTTTAGGTGCAGATTTCTTTGTGTTTTCTTAATTCAGATGGGGTGGGGTGGCAGCCTGGGTGTGATGTGTTGTAACATGCCGACAATGACGCTTTACCAGTGCAACCTGTCTCAAATGCTTACCGTTGGGATGGTTGTTTGCTCCTTGTTTGTCAAGATGAATTGATTTGAATACTGGGTTCTTTGTTTTTGGTTGTTTTAGTTTTACTTAGCCTGGTTTGTGTTGTAGAATTGTGTTAGGAGTGAGGGTGGTGAGCCTGTCTGTTGAGGAGCCTGTCTGCATGTTTGCTGAATTTCAAAGTGCACTGTGATGGCTTTATTAAAACATTGTCATTTACATGCAAATCCTATTTATATGTAAACAAGAGACTTGGCCTCTAAGCTATTTTCTGGGCCTGCCTAGCTGCTGGTTCAAGGATCCAGGGCTGCTACTGCCCCCTCTCACTCTGCAGAGTAGAATGCAGTCGTAATGCTATGATGTCCCAGCCATTAGAGCATGTGTGAGATGGCTCTGAAGTGTGGTGGGACTCTCATATTAATTGGGTTTTCTCATCCATCCTGTGGATGTTGTGATAGCCCGACGTTCTACTGCTGTTGTAAGGCTGTATCTACTTGGCAGCAACTGACAACAGAGAGGAGAGGAACAGAACAGAAAACTCACAATTTTACTCAATTTCTTTTTTGTGTGTGTTTTTGGATTGACGTGACTTGCATACAGGTAGGCTTGAATATGTATAATGTGTTTTTAAAAAAAAAATTAAAAAAAATTGACAACTTACTCAACAGGGGGTCTCCATTATCCATTTCTCTGCCCTTCCTCAGCATGTTGGCCATTAAACCCTTCAGCTGCAAGTGTGCATAGGTAACACAAAATATCTCTAGATATTTTCATTCATACATGTTCCCATTTCCCCTCCCTCCAAGTGTGTGTGTCTCATCTCTCCTCTCCCTCCCTGCCCCACCCTGGAGTGCATTCAGTCTCCTCTGTGGCATAAATGACAGTTATGCTTTGGTAAAAATCTGGGTCAGCCTCTGCCTCGTGAGAAGCGATTCAAGAGTCCGCATCTGCTCACATTATAGAAAGAAAGATTTGCATTTATACAAGCGCCTTCGCAACCTCAGGATGTCCCAAAGTGCTTTACAGCCGATGCAGTGCTTCTGATTATATAGACCCGTCTGAAGATTTGAGTTAATTTGGCACTGGTTTTAGAAGAGGTCACATACATTAACTGTATTGCCCTTGGCCCCAACTCGTGTAGTTGCTTTTTGGGTCTCCTGGTGAAATCCCCCTCGACTTTCTGCTTTTTGCAGTTCATTGCTGACTCATGACTCTCTGGTAGAAGAGTTGTGCAGCCACTCATAATTTTGGAGTCAATTTTTAAAGTGCTGATTTCCCTTTTCTTAATTACTGTGCTTGTAGATTTTTAATTGCTGACCACACTTTGGTTTAGCTGCGTTAAGATTGACTCCTCTTTATGATTCCTGTATAGCTAATTAGGTTGTCCTTCCTTTCTGTTACGGTTGTTGGTTCTGGTTCCAGCCATAGAGCTTACTGTATAAGCAGAAAATACTGGAAATACACAACGGGTCAATCAGTATCTATGAGGAAAAAAGACAAGTTAATGTTTGGCCCAGTTTAGACAAAGGTTTACACCTGAAATGTTGCCCTCTTGTTGCTTTACAGATACGGAATAACCTACCATGTATTCCCAGAATGTTCTGGTTTTATTTTATATTCGAGTTTGAAGTTTTTTTTCCCTTAACAGTTTGTAGTATTTTTTTTCTCATCTCTTCCTGCACCCACGTTCATTTTCCATAATGTACAGGTGAGCTGTACTCTGCTGGCGGGTTTCATCTCTGAGATAGGCTGGTTGTCTCATATATACAGGGTTCGGTGGAGCTGCAGGGCTGAGTTCTCTGCTAAATTGAGAAGGTGTCTGATGTAACCTGGCTTTTCATGGCAGGTTTACCCTCTTAAGGGTTTATATTTGTATATATTTGTTCACCAGGCTTTGTGTTTTGCTTCTTTATGTAAAACTTTGAAAAAGCCCATTTGTAAATAATTTGAAAAGTAAGGTCGATACCTGTTGTGCTTTGCTCGCAGCTATTACATCAGACTCGATAACTATGCAAGCTAATCTTCACCCTCAATGCTACCTTGTATCTGCTGCTTGGTTTGTATGCTTGGATAGTGAGTGTGGTGTCATATTTGACCCTGAAATGAACTTCCAACCACATATCTGCAGCGTAACTAAGACCACCTATGTCCGTCTCCGCCCCTGCCGCAGCTCATCTGCTGCTGAAATCCTCATCGATGCCTTTGTTACCTCTAGACTTGGCTATTCCAATACACTCCTGGCCGGCCTCCCACATTCCACCCTACGTAAAGTTGAGGTGATTCAAAACTCAGCTGCCCGTGTCCTAACTCGCACCAAGTCCCGTTCGCCCATCACCCCTGTGCTCGCTGACCTACATTGGCTCCCGGTTAAGCAGCGCCTCAATTTCAAAATTCTTATCCTTGTCCATCTCTTCCAGCCCCACCCCTCCCCCTGAGATATCTGCGCTCCTCTAATTCTGCCCTCTTGAGCATCCCTGATTATAATCGCTCCACCATTGGTAGCCGTGCCTTCTCTTGACTAGGCCCTAAGCTCTGGAATTCCCGGCCTAAACCTCTCCACCTCGCTACATCTCTTCTTTTAAGACGCTCCTGAAAAACCGACCTCTTTGACCAAGCTTTTTGTCACCTGCCCTAATTTCTCCTTTATGTGGCTCGGTGTCAAATTTGTTTTTTAATACTCCTGTAAAGTGCTTTGGGGCGTTTTGCTACTTTAAAGGCGCTATATAAATGCTGCTGCTTGTTTTAGTTGTAGTATTTATGACTTGTCGGAGGTCTCTCGGGTCCACTTAATTACCAATACTGTCATGCTGTTGGACAGAAGGTAGATATATCAGAATATTTAAACTTGAATCCTGGTTGGATTTTACAAATAGGGATGATTCTCTCCCGAGAGTGCAGTGGGCTGGAGATGCTGCCATACTTGGTTGTGTGCAGCAGGTGATAATTCAGACAGACTAGACTTGGTTTAGTGTGATTTCAAACTTGCAGCTCTGAAACCACATCCTGTTCTTTTCCTGTCTATTTACAATCTGCGTATTTTAATGTTGTGCTAATGCTTGTATTATTCTCAGAAAAGAGGAGAGCCCAAGGGTCCTACCGTGACTCTTCCTCATCTGCAGCTTACCCCACGACATTATCCAACGCTATGGGGTCAGCTTCCACGTGACATCCAGCTCTAACTCTTTTGACCCCTCCTCTGCCTTTGTGTTGTCAGGCTGCTTGTTTGACATCCAGTCTTGGGTGAGTAATAACAGTGCAGTTAAACATTAGGAAGATTAAAACGATCATCGGCCAGTGCTGCAAACTCCCACCTTCAACTCCATTCCCCTCCCCAGCCACTGTCTGGCTAAACCAGACTATTTGCAACCTTAACGTGCTATTCGACCACAAGCCGAGCTCCGCTCTATCACAGAGACCACATACTATCACCTGCCTCGACCTTAGCCCATCTGCTGCTGAACCCCTCAGTTGTGCTTTTGTCACCCTCAGACTTGATTTACCTCTGCTCGACTGGCTGCCCTCCCATTCTTCACCCTCCATAAGCTTCACATTAAAACCAATGTTCCTTCGAAGCTGTGCTGTCTGCCGGTCCGGTGCAGCCCATGACTGGCTTTTCCAGTGTCAAATTTCACACACCCAACTTTAAAATTAGGGGTAACATTGATTAAAACCGTATCCTATCCCATACCAAGTCGTGTTCACCATCAGGGCTGGCCCTCCCTGACCTACAATAGCTTCCGGTCCCCCAATACCTCCAATTTAACATTTTCATCTATGTGTTTAAATCCCTCCATTGGCTCTTATTTCTGTAACCTCACCCAGCCCGACCATCTTTACCACCCCACCCCACACTCTGCATTTCTCTGACTTCAGCCACTGCTGCATCACCCTCACCCTGTGCCCCACTGTTGGCAGTCATGCTTTCAGCTGTATAGGTTGCACTTGCTGAATTGTCCACCTGAACTCCTCCATTTCTCCACCTCCTTTTAAGATTTCAAAATTATGAAGGGCTTTGATGGAGTAGATAGAGACTGTTTCCACTAGGAGGGTCAATACAGATGGAAGATAATTCGCAAAAGAACCAAGGAGGAGATGAGAAATTTTTTTATGCAGTGAGTTATGATTTGGAATGCACTGTCCAAGGGTGGTGGAAGCAGATTCAGTAGTAACTTTCAAAAGAGATTTGGATAAATAGTTGAAAAGGGAAATGTGTAGGGCTGTGGGGAAAGAGCGGGGGAGTGGGACTAACTGGACAGCGCTTTCAAACAGTCAGTGCAGGCACACTGGGCCAAACTGCTGCCTCCTGTGCGATATGATTGTATAAACCTCCTCCAAACAACTTCTCCTTCGGCTCGGCAGCTTTTTCCCTCCTCGTATCTATGAAGCCCTGGGACATTTTTCTAAATTTAAAGGCATAGTATATTTTGCAAGGTGTTCTCTTTCCCCTTCCACCTACTTACCTCTTTCCCCCTCCACCTACTTAACTCTTTCCCCCCCACCCCGCCACTTCCCCTCTCTTTCCCCCCACCCCACCCCCACACCTTCCCTCTTCCCCTGCCCCCTCACTGCCTTCTTTCCTTCCTCTCCCAGTTGAAGGAAGAGTTGAGTTGAATGGCACTTGCAGCCAAAGGAGGTCTGCAAAAAGACAATGCTATACCCTTACCAGCTCAAATATTTGGCAGTTGTATCTTGCATAATGAGAATGTGATGAGCTAATTATCTCTTCCCAATGCAGACCCCAATTGCAAAACTTATGAGGGGAAATAACCTTGGCCCCCAAAAGGAAGAGGGAAAGAAGAAACCAAGCATGAGCTAAGGATTCCACTGTTAATAAATGAACTAGTGGTGCTGTGAAAACGGACAGCCTGCCTGCAGTCTCTTAGGAGCCGAGAAGCAAATGTGGAAAGTTAAAAGGTCCAACAGAAAGTTACACAAACTCTTCCCCCTCCCCCAGCCACCCGCCCACTGCGATAATATCCGTGTTAGGCATCCCCCTCGTACTGAGACAAGAATCCAACCCTCCTGCCCCATCTTCACTCCTTCACTCCCCCTAGTGATGATACTGTTAGATGACATGCTGAATTGACCCTGTTACATTTGCTCACATGTTGCTGTCTTCAGTTACCCCTTCCACCCTCAATTGTCCTTTATTGCTGTAATTTTATATAATTATTAAACACATGTACACAGTAGATACGTGTACGTGTGTCTTCTCTTTATGGTCAAACTGTTTTGATCAACGCTGATATGGTTAACCCAGTAATTTATATTGTATTTACTATTTAAACTGAATAGCCAGTTCAATAGAATTCTCATACAGATCTGAATCCATACTCCTGGTGATACTAGATGTGGTTGTACAGGAACAGGGCGGGATTAGCCACAGGAACCAACTTCATCCTAGTTTTCTTTAGGTTCTGACCATGCAACATCCAAAATAGAGGCAAGTGGTGAACAGGACAGTTGTAGACATTGTTGGCTGCCCTTTGCTGGCCAGATTGTGGAGCTTACAGGGTCGTTTATTTGCCAGGACTTTATGTTGGGCGGGATAAGTGTTGGACCACAGTCTGAGGTGACCATAAGTCAGCTCTGAGTTGTAAGCTGCCCCAGTCTTCTGGTAGGAATATTGGCTTTAGTAGAATGTTAATTGCTTGAAGATGTCTGTATGAAATCTTGAATGAGATACCACATTTGTTTGCAGGAGCCGTTGTGTAGGATTGCACGCACTGACTGGTGCAGTGCAACTTTTCAATGTGTGGAAGAGCTCAATACATAAGCCATATCTTCAGCCACTTTGTGCTGTGATTTCCTGCTGTGAGGGGACTGTGCATCAAATGGGGCAGCAAAAGCTTATAAGCACACATGCGTGGGCACGCTCAGTTCTCCCACCACCCCTGTCATTTTTATATGGCAGACTTCTCCATCTGGGCTGCACACCGTGGTCACAGTATGTTTGGAAAGCAGTAGATGATAATGACATTACCCAGCTCTCCAGAACAGCTCTATAAGCTGATGGTCATTTTCATGAATGGGGTAATGGTTGTACGATACTCACTGGTATTTAATACAAGTGTGTTTCTTTTGGTTGGGCATGGGTGTTTGTGTGTCTCCTCCCCCACCCCCCCCCCCCCCCCCCCCATTACTCTCTGGTCGAGGTAACGGGCAGCTCTGTTTTCCCTGATCTCTCCCAGTGGTGCTCTGCAATGAGTTACTCCAAGCTGTACAGCAGTAGAACAGTTCAGTCCTGTGTCTTGATTCATTTCCCACTGCTCAGCACAGTGTTGAGCGCTGTCTGTGTGGACACGTTTTAACAGTCATCAGCCAGGCAAGCTGTTGATTAAAATCCTTACTATGAAAGAACTGCTGGATGGGTGCAATTTAGATCTGACTGGTTTATAATACTATAAAGTCTCTTGCGATATTTGGAGTGAAGCTGCTGCTACCCCTGTCTTGTTCCTAACCCATGCCTTTGTCATCTCTGCACTCATTCTCCAACACCTTCCTTGCTGACCTAGCCTCGATAATACTCCAAATCGCCCAACTCTCTGCTGCTTGCATCTTGTCCTGCACTAAACCATTCTTGCCCATCACTCCTGTCCTTGCTGGCCTACCTTGACACACGCATCCCACCCCCCACTGGAGGGGTTTGAAAGTCCTTGTGTACAGATTTCTGAATAGCTGCGACTCACTACTTCTGTAGTCCTCTCCTGTCTTCTGCTCCTCTGAATGGCCTCCTGGCTCCACCTTTGGTAGATGATCAGCCCTATTCCTTGGAACGCCATAAACCCCTCCGCCCCGCTAACTGCTTAAACACATCTCGGCCATCTCGCAACTGTTCAGAAGGTCTCTTGTTTTCTGTGAAGCTGGATGGGATGTTCTTCTATAAAAGGTTGTAAGTTATGTTTCAGTTGTACAGAGCCTTGGTCAGACCCCATCTGGAGTATTGCGTTCAGTTCTGGGCCCCGCACCTCAGGAAGGATAGATTGACCTTGGAGGGGGTGTCGTGCAGACTGACTAGAATGATACTGGGACTAAAAGCGTTAATTTATGAGGACAGGTTGACTTCTATTCCCATGAATATAGAAGATTGAGGGGTGATCTAATCGATGTTTAAAACAATAAAAGGATTTGATAGGGTAGATACACAGACTATTGCCTCTTGTAGCATCCAGAGCAAGGGGCCATAGGAGAGGAATCAGGAAGCACTTCACACACTGTCAGAAATCTGGAACTCGCTCCCTCAAAAGGCTGTGGATGCTGGATCAAGATTGGGCGGGAAAGTGAAGTTGAGGTCGAAGATCAGCCGTGATCTTACTGAATGGCGGAGCAGGCTCAAGGGTCTGTATGGCCTACTCCTGCTCCTATTTCTTGTGTTCTTAATGCTGGGTAAACGGGGTTGATGCACAGATCAGCCATGACCTAACTGAATGAATGGTAGAATAGGCTCAAGGGGCGAAATGGCTTACTCAGTCCTGTCCCTATGTATATAATTGTAAGTTATCATTTGTCCAGCCTCTTGACTTCACCTTGCTAACCTCAGTTCCTTGCACTCCAACCTAAGACACAAACTTGCCCCTATATAGTAGAGCACCAGCAGCCCGAGACAGGGAGGGAGGAAGGAATTACAACAGTAGTTCCTGTTCTTGCAGCATCTGACTGCCTTGCACTGCCAGCTTCCATCCAGGGTTGGATTCTTGGCACCAATTAGCCACCTCATCTTTCCTTAACATCAGTTTTGCAGCCACTATCATTTCTGCTGAACTTCATATTGACGGCATTTCCTTTGCCTTGTGTAAGTTGAGGAAACCCAAAGCTGTGTACTTGCTGAATTGGACCACACTGTTTGGACGAAGGTTTGTCTCAAATGGTGTTCGAGGTTGTCAGCCTTTTCCCTAGCCTCCTAGTCAAGCTCCAAGTTGATGTGGAAAGGCCTGCTGATGTTCTGAGGCCAGCTCATACTATAATCAGGATATTGATGCTCTGATTGGTAGGAATTGCAATTCCAAGGAATAGTTGTGTTTTTACATGAATAAATGCAATCCGATTCTTCAATCTGTTCCATTTTTGCTGTTGTTTCATTGGTCTGAATGGCTTGGTGTCACGCGGCTGCTACTCATGCATGTGACCTCAAAGTCAGCATCCGTTTCTCTTTGGGTGGGAAAGCAGGCCTAAGCTGAACACTACACAAGCTTACTGTAAATATTATTGCGCCTTTAGAATACAAATAGTATAAAATGTGTTTAAGGAGTCCTCGACCTGAATCCATGTGCAAACTGCAGTGTGCAGTAAAATGCTGCCTCCCCCCAACTAACAGTAATGCAGTAATTTTTCAGCTTTGTCTTTTAAATACAGAAAGGTACATTGAGGGAGCACTAATGACATGGAATGCAATAAGTTGTGCTCGATATGTTTCTTTGTATTTTGACCCTTCCTCTGTATCCGGTGAAATGGTGAGCTCTGAAAACCCCCTTCTGCAAAATTTGTCACGTTGCTTTCAGGTTGCAACCAGTATTTGAAAACCTACCTGTCTCTCTCTTGCAGCTGCCAGCCTACAGATGGGCTCCGAGGTATGTGGAAAAACACCTGCAAGCCCCACCTCTGCCATGGATAAACAGCAGGTGGCTGCAGAGTTTGGTGTCTCATTAGATTATTCACGATAATGGCAGATAGTAGAAGTTAGCAGGTAATTAAGAGTTTACAAAGTACACTGCGGATTGCTGGTCTGAATGTAGAATCCCCCCCCCCCCCCCTCCAAAACCACCAATCTGAACCCCCCTCCCAGAGCTAGCTGTAGTGTACTGTTGAACAGCTGCTTTATCACCCAATTTGCCAGCACAAAGTTACTCATGATTCCAGTTGGATCTACCACAGAGTTGGAAGCATTGGGTAAAAATATTGCTCTGATATCAGTGGGTCCCCGAGTTATGGAGGTGAGTGTTAAAGGCAGCATGTACTCTTCTCCAGCAATCCATCGGCAGTCTCCAGTGAGGTCAGTGCTGTGGAGCTGCTGACTTTAAAATCAATACAAAGCCTTTATGTTATGTGTAATACCAGCTGGTATAGTAACCACCTTGTTACATTCGGCATTGTTCACTGGCACCAGGTCAGTTTCAACTGGCAAGCTGTATTGATTTTAAGGTGGGCAGTGCGACCGAGACTGCCAGCAGGATTGCTGCAGGTGAGTGCACACTGCCTTTGTGACGTCCATAGCTCAGGGACAACGGTTAGCACCGCCAGAGCAGATTCAGCCATCTCGCTGCTCTTTGGGTGAGCAGGGCAGCTCCTGAACTTGCTGGCAGGAAGAGATCAACTGAGTTGTGAAGAAAAACAAATGCTGGCAACTTTGAATCCTGCTGGTTTCTCAATGTCAGTGGGAGTATTTGCAAATAAAAGCATTGCAGATAATTGGAATTCCACTCTCAGTATGTTTCTCTACAGACTCGAGTGCATGTATGTGAATATGGATGCTGATTTTTTTTTTCTGTTGAAAGGGACAAAAATCCTGCTAACAGTTTTAACTGTTGAATTCCTGGCCCACCAGTGAGTGGAATTGCTGGCCTGTAAGCTAAGTACAAGTGGGATAAGAGATGTGCCTTTTAGTAAACCTGATCCTGAGCTTTAACATCCCCATTGGTACCTGCTCTTTGAAGAAAGGGACCATTTTGACTCTTGAGCCTAATTAACACCCACAGCTCAAGCTCTCGGGGTTAATGACTGGATTGTGTCTCATTAGCTCCCCTGCTTGGCCTGTCGCTCATTCCTCTGAATTGAATTGTTTAAAATAATAAACGGATTTGATAGGATCGATACAGATAAACTGTTTGCTCTAGTGAGGGAATTCCGAACAAGGGGCACAATCTTAAAATTAAAAGGGCAGCACGGTGGCATAGTGGTTAGCACTGTTGCCTCACAGCGCCAGGGACCCGGGTTCAAATCCGGCCTCGGGCGACTGTCTGTGTGGAGTTTGCACATTCTCCCCGTGTTTGTGTGGATTTCCTCCGGGTGCTCCGGTTTCCTCCCACAGTCCAAAAGATGTGCGGGTTAGGTTGATTGGCCATGATAAAAAAATTGACCCTTCGTGTTAGGGGGGGACTAAATACGTGGGGTTACGGGGATAGGGCTTGGGTGGGATGGCTGTCGGTGTAGGGACCAGGTGCTAGGGTTTGGATGATCAGCCATGATCTCGTTGAATGGCCTACTCCTGCTCCTATCTTCTATGTTTCTATGTTTGACGATTCAGGAGTGAAATCAGGAAGTATTTTTTCAAATAAAAGTTAATGGAAATGTAGAACTCTCCAAAAAAGGCTGTGGATGCCGAGAGTCAATTGAAATTTTCAAGACTGCGATTGATTTGTTAGGTTAGGATATCGAAGAATATGCAGGAAAAGCAGGGTAAATACAGTTGCGGTACAAATCAGTCCTATGATATTGAATGCAGAACACGAGGCTGAATGGCCTGCTCCTGTGAGCAGCAACATTGGCTTTAGCTCGAGTTGCATTGCTAAACGAGAGGCTATTAAACCTGCGCAAAATGGCAAGTTTAGTCACCATAAAAGTTTTGTGAAGTAGAACACAAATGTTTTTGTATGCTGAGGCTAGGAGCTGGATGTTACTTAAGGATTTGCAGTCTGGGGGGCAGGTGCAAGCAGAAGATAAAACTGTGATGTCCAGGAGACTTTTGCATTTGAAAATAATAGTGCCAGAGGGAATCATGAATTTATTGAGGGCCTCTAGCGGTCGAAAGCAGGACAGCAGTATTTATAATATAATATTAACAGAAAATGCTGGAGAAACAGCTGGCGACTGTCTGTGTGGAGTTTGCACATTCTCCCCGTGTTTGCGTGGGTTTCCTCCGGGTGCTCCGGTTTCCTCCCACAGTTCAAAGATGTGCGGGTTAGGTTGATTGGCTATGATAAATTGACCCTTAGTGTTAGGGGGATTAAATACGTGGGGTTACGGGGATAGGGTGGGATATGTGTTGGTGTAGGGGTTACGGGGATCGGGTGGGATATGTGTCGGTGCAGGCTCGATGGGCCGAAATGGCCTCTATCTGCACTGTGGGGTTTCTGTGATTGTGTGAACTCAGCAGGCCGGGCAGCATCTGTGAAGAGAGAAACAGAGTTAACGTTTCAGGTCAATGACCTTTCGTCAGAACTGGGAAAAAAAGCAGGAAATGGAACCGATTTTAAAGCAAGTGTAGGGGCTGGGAAATGGGGGAGGGGATGAAAGAACAAAGGGGAAGGCCTGTGATAGGATGGAAGGTGGATTCAGAGATTAAGGGACATTAAGAGATATTCAAGGCAAAAGTAATGGGACAGGTTAAGAAACAAAGGATGGCTCGAGATGAAGTGTGAATTGTGCTGGCAGAGTGAAAGACAGCTGCCCTGTGGGGGAGAAGAAAAAAAGACAAAAAGTGTGGATATATATATTTTTATTTATTTATTTATTAGGGGCTGAGGTTATGGTCTGAAATTGTTGAACTCGATGTTGAATCCAGAAGGCTGTAAAGTGCCTAATCGAAAGATGAGGTGCTGTTCCTCGAGCTTACGTTGAGCTTCACTGGAACAATACAAGAGGCCGAGGACGGAGAGGTCAGTGTGGGAATGGGCCGGTGAAATAAAGTGACAGGCGACCGGAAGCTCGGGGTCCCCCTTACGGACTGAATGGAGGTGTTCCGCAAAGCGGTCACCCAATCTGCGTTTGGTCTCCCCAATGTAGAGGAGACCGCATCGTGAGCAGCGAATACAGTATACTAAATTGCGAGAAGTACAAGTAAATCGCTGTTTCACCTGGAAGGGGTGTTTGGGTCCCTGGATAGTGGCAAGGGGGGAAGGTATAAGGGCATGTGTTGCATCTCCTGCGCTTGCACGGGAAGGTGCCGGGGAAGGGGTGCTGGGGGCGATAGCGGAGTGGACAAGGGTGTCGCGGAGGGAGCGGTCCCTACGGAATGCTGAAAGGGGAGGTGAGGGGAAGATGTGTTTGGTGGTGGGATCACGCTGGAGGTGGCGGAAACGGCGGAGGATGATCTGTTGAATGTGGAGGCTGGTGGGGTGAAAGGTGAGGACAAGGGGAACTCTGTCGTGATTCCGGGAGGGAGGGGCAGGCGTGAGGGCAGAAGTGCGGGAGATAGAACGGACACGGCCGAGGGCCGTGTCAACCACGGTAGAGGGGAATCCTCGGTTGAGGAAAAAGGAAGACATGTCGGAAGCACTGGTATGGAAGGTGGCATGGTCATTTATAATCTGCACGTTGTGAAGTACATCTCCCTCTGTTCAGTTTGGGGACTGTACTTAACACATGTTTCTTTGACTCATGAGGAAAAACTTGAAATTTGATTTGCCATTTGTCTTCGCAGTTATGTCGGCAGTCTAAATCTTTTTGGTTTTCCTATTTAAGTATCGCTGTGAAATTTGACAAGTTTGCAGATAATTCGTATTGATTAGAGGCATGGTTCCCATCATTGAGCCCTTAATGGCTCTGTTCATCACTTGTTACTCATATGACATTACACCTGTTACAAGCAGTCTGTTCCTGGCTTCTTGCCCTATGTTCTACCCTGGATTTCTATGACTTCAAGTCTCTGACCAGTAAACTTTCAAAGAACGTTTCTGCTTTTTATATTGGATTTGTGTGTGCATATGTTTTGGTCTTTCTGAAGATGTTAGTTGGTGGCGACCACAATGCTTGGTTTCCAGTAACATTTTGATTTTCTAACATGAATACATGACGACCTTTGACATGTTGGTAGGCATCATTGGGGAGCAGAGTAACCATACTGATGGCCAATGAGGGTGATGTGAGCTACTCTTTCTTTTGCAGTTGATTGCAGCCTTCTCTGTTTTGTCTCCTTCAGTGTTGAGCTTGGAGTATAGCAGTGTTGGGCATTCAAGCCTCGGCCTCACCTCCCCAGCAGCGCTTTTTCAAACATGACAACAAAAGCCTCAGTCCAGTGAATGCAGTAACTGGATACTCTGAGACTTGTAACGTGTCAGCTTGGTTCAGTGGTAGTGGACTGATTTGAGCTGGAAGGCTGTGCCCCACTCCAGGACTTGAGCACAGTAATGAAGGCTGAGTGCTGTATTACCAGAGGTGCTGTCTTGCTGATGAGCTGTGAAATCGAGGCCATGCCTGCCTTTTCAGGTGGATGTAAAAGATTCCATGGTACTCTTTGTGAAGAGAAGGTCGTTCTCTCGGTGTTCTGGCCAACATTTATCCCACAATAAACATTATCTGTTTATGGAATCTTGTTGTGGGCAAATTAATTGCATGTTTGCCTACATAACAACAGTGATCACATTTAACAAGTACTTAATTGGCTGTGAAGCATTTAGAGACATTGAGGTTGTGAAATGTGCTATATAAATGCAAGTTTGTTCTTCTTTGAGTCTGGCCAGTCAGACCGAGCGAAGTGGTTTTGCTCATGTTCTAGTGACTGGGTGATCACGTTGGTTGCTGTGCTGAAGTAAAATCTCCTACTGAAAGGAATGGGGAGCGAAATGTGGTCCTGTTGCCCTGTCAGAAAATGTTTGTGCTAAATTCATTACTAAGATAGGCTTGCGTGGATTATTTTTATTAGCTGCCCTTGCCTCTGGAGTCGCAATATTCAAGTCTTGTTCCTGGATTTCAGCGCATAATCTAAGCTGTCTTCTCAGTGTGCAGTACTGAAGGATTGTTGCATTATTGGAGTTATTATCTTCTGGGTCAGACATTAAACTAAGGCATCTTCTGCCTGTTCCAGTTTTCAGGTTAGGTGTAAAGGATCCTTGTTGGATTTTTCTACAAAGTAGCGAATCCTTTTTGGGCAGTCCCTCTGAACCAAGGGTGACTTGCTTCCACATTAAAAATGAGTTCTCTGATGACTGATGAGTCCAATGCGGGACCTACAGTCTGTCGCAGGTGGGGCAGACGGTGGGTGGGGTGCTTGGATTGACGTGCGCTCCTTCCGCTTGCTCCCGGCGAAGAGACTCGAGGTGTTCGGCGCCTTCCCGGATGCTTCTCCTCCACTTTGTGCGGTCTTGGGCCAGGGATTCCCAGGTGTCGATGGGGCTGTTACACTTTTTCAAGGAGGCTTTGAGGGTGTCCTTGAAACGTTTCTTCTGCCCACCTGGGGCTCTCTTGCCGTGCCGGAGCTCCGAGTAGAGCGCTTGTTTTAGGAGTCTCGTATCGGGCATGCGGACAATGTGACCCGTCCATCGGAACTGATTGAGCATGGTCAAAGCTTCGATGCTGGGGATGTTGGCCTGAGCAAGAACACTGACGTTGGTGCGCCTATCCTGCCAATGGATTGGCAGGATCTTGCAGAGGCAGCGTTGGTGGTACCTCTCCAGTGCTTTGAGGTACCTGCTGTACATGTCCAAAGCAGTGAATACACTTCAGATGGAATTCATTGTCAGTGAAGGGCTTTAGGGCATCCTGAGGGTGTGGTGAGGTGCAAAGTAAGCTTGAATTTAGTTTAGCATTTTCAGATTGGTGAGATTTGTCAATGTTGTTGTTGCTAATTGTGATTCTTCAGCCAAGGTTGGGTCAATAAAACCAACATTTAACTTTAAATATGGAACAGGAGCTGTTACTTCATTGAGTGGTTCAGGAAGCTCCCTAATTCTCCGCTGATTGGCATTAAATTCACTCTGCCGAAGTCTACAGGGATGGCTGATAGGAAAATTGGAGATCTCATTGGCCCAATAGGACTTTGGGGTTGAGGTACATTTTTTGAGGCGAGGCAGAGCAGAGGGAGCTTTTTCTGTTGTTATTTCAGAGGGAACTTTACTTGGTATCCAACCTGTCGTATCTGACCTGAGAATATTTAAATGGACAGTGTAGAAGGAGCTTTATTCATCCAACCCATGCTGTACTTGACCTAGAAGTGTTTAATGGGGCATTGCAAGATAGCTGGTGATCTTGTCCTTGCTATATAGGAATAGAAGTGTTTTTACATTGTCATCGTGCCACTTGGTTCCTGAAGCACAGGCATCAAGCCCCCAGCTGCAAACCGAATGAGATGAGGCTGGAGCGCACTAAATTCAGCAACCTAAAAGTCAGAGTAAAAACTGATTCTGCTGGGCAACCGATCTCGTTTCCAACTACTTTACATTGGGCCTGCAGCTGGAGAAGGGCTGCGAGGGGTTCTGGAGAGGTGGAGGAGGAAAGGGCCTGGCAGGGGCAGGAGAGAGATGGAGCAGATGCTGTATAGGAGGAGGGAGAATGACGGTGTAAGGTTTGTGTTCTGTATGATGTGGGCTGACCCAAAAGAATTTGAGAAGCTGTAATGGTACCTGGGAATGCTGTCATTAATGGGTCCATAAACCAATGTGTTCAGTTATTGCTTTCTTGGGATGGTGTTAGCAAGGGGCATTATAAAACGGAGTTGCTCCTCTGTTAAGTCTTGTTTTCAGGTTGGCTACAGCTGATGATGGGGCAAGCTTGCTTCCTGTTCCTGTATCATGTGATTAGGCTGCAAATGCTGCTGGTATTTTTTGATTGGCTGATTGTCACAGCTTGTTTATACAATCAAAGACATTACTTGCACAGAAGTCGGCCGTTCAGTGCTAGCTCGTCAACTGGAGCCGCCGACTCTTGATCCCTTTTCCCTGTTCTATTCTTCCTGTTCAAATACCTGGCCAATTCCCCTTAAATTATATTGTAGTCCCTGTTTCAGCCAGGGTAAGACATTTCATGTTCTAATAACCCTCTTTGAATTTTTTTTTACCTTCCCTCTTTGTTACAAAATAAAGATTAAAGCAGTTTATGTAGATAACATCATGCCTAATGGGAAAATGACTGCTTCTATGTTGTTATACATGAATACATAGATGGGCAAGAGCCATGTCCTTTTGCCATTACTTCCATCTGTTTGGCCACCACCCTTTTGAAGTGGGTCAATGTTCCCTCCAGCTTTCTTTTGGTGCCCAGTCCCTTTGGCCACTCATTCACGGTATATTTTCCAGCGGCAGCAGCTGGTGAGCGGCCTGTGCGGGACCTCCCGATTGGTATGCGGTCGTGTACCTTGGAGGGAATATTGGTGGAGCCTCCTCAGCCTGGTCCTTCCAGCTGTTTGAGATGATCAGCACCACTAGTGTGAACAAGGTTGATTTCAGGACTAAATAATTGGATAGTTTCCTACATTTTTTTAATGGAAAGTTTGTCTTTCTCTCCTCCCCATCTCCAAACATGGCGATTTCTTCAATAGCCTATTTTTATTTCAGAATTGCTCCCAATAGAAGTGATTCTGTTAATGTGACCGAGCCCCCATTGTGTAGTAGGGCTGATCAGCTCCACTGTACAGTGTGTATGTTACAATGCTGCATTTGTAACTTTGTCATTCTGGCGGAAACCTTCCCCGCTGCCTTTCTGGGGATGCCTGCAGGCTAGCAATGTGAGAATCCCAACAGTGGCATGTGGGTAGGTTGAAAGCTCAGCCTGTCTGTGACCAAAATAAAATGATGAGCCATTGGAAGCATTATTGGTGGCAGCTGTTTACCGTTGCCACCTTGGGGACAGGGATCGGAACCACCTTGCAAGGGGCTCTGCTCTCGCTCCAGAGCTGTATCGCTGCCTCATTTTATATATGTTGCTTTTGGAGACACTATTAGAATACAAATGGGGTATAATAAGACAGGATACTGTGACGTCCACCTCCTGCAGAATTATCCAACAAGGGTGAGCTTACAGCCCTTGCAGGTAGATGTCTAGTGTGGGTTTGGAGAGGGCGGGTGAGATGGTGTTGGTGCATAAAAAATTGTTGCTATCTATCCAGAATGTTTCTAGTCATGTTGTTGAGCTCCAAGAGATCCGACTTCATATATTCTTTTTCTGCAATTGATGGTGTGTTGGCAGACTGTTGCTGCGACAGGAGTGTGTGGTTCACAGCTTGCAATTTAAACTCCAGGTTTTTTAATATATTTAGACTAATGGCACTCCATAGGTTGGCTCCTTCAGTGATCTACTTGTCCACCTCAATTTCACAAACTTCAGCTAATTCAGAATTCAGCTGTCTGTGTGAAGGCTTACACATCCACACTCCTCACGTGTGCTTACCAGCTTGGAGTGTCTCCCTGTACCCCAGTCAGCAGGCTTTGAGCTGCACTTCGATAGGCCAGATTCCTCCACTGGCTGATCCTGACTAGCATTCCTCCTCTCTTGAACACAACTTTTAAACAGTTGTACTTTTCCTGCATTTTCCTGAGTTTGTAGCCTCAATCATTCCAGGGGTAATGGTGAGCAGAGGCCTGTTCCTTCCTTGGAGGGAGGACATATCCAATGACCGCAGCACGGTGGCATAGTGGTTAGCACTGTTGCCTCACAGCGCCAGGGACCCGGGTTCGAATCCGGCCTCGGGTGACTGTCTGTGTGGAGTTTGCACATTCTCCCCGTGTTTGCGTGGGTTTCCTCCGGGTGCTCCGGTTTCCTCCCACAGTCCAAAGATGTGCGGGTTAGGTTGATTGGCTATGATAAATTGACCCTTAGTGTTAGGGGGATTAAATACGTGGGGTTACGGGGATAGGGTGGGATATGTGTTGGTGTAGGGGTTACGGGGATCGGGTGGGATATGTGTCGGTGCAGGCTCGATGGGCTGAAATGGCCTCTATCTGCACTGTGGGGTTTCTGTGATTCTGTGAATTTGCCCAGGCTGCTGTCATTATCTCTTCTGGTGTCATATTAACAAAGGTCTGGGAACAGATCACCGGCTTACCTGCTGCCTGTAAGTCAGTGGCTGAGGAAAGAGTGCTATCATTTCAAAATGGTTTTCCTCTATCACTTTGTTTCTGTGTAACAGGATGTGGTATAATAAACAGGAAATGGAGGGCGGGGGGAAACTGAAGAGGGACCAGCGGACTGGAACAGGAGCTTGCACAGTGCAGTCAACAGAATGGGCTGCAACACTTCTTCTGTTGAGAGATTTTCTTTCTCTTTGCCCCACACAGTTTCTCGAGGTGCACCACAGTGTCCCAGGGTATAAGGTCCAGGTTTTGGCCACCTTTCCATGTGTGGAAATGTTTTGGTTCACCACAGTGGTATGGCTGAGATCCAAGAAGGTGAATCAGTGTCACCCTCTCAATTCTTAGTGCTGTGGCCTTCTTTCAGTGTAAAATGTCTGTTGAATGGGGCCAAGTTAAAATTACAATTTTTAAACAACACAGAAGGTGGCCATTTGGCCCATAGAAACATAGAAGATAGGAGCAGGAGTAGGCCATTCGGCCCCTCGAGCCTGCTCCGCCATTCAATGAGATCATGGCTGATCATCCAAACTCAGTACCCTGTCCCTGCCTTCTCTCCATATCCCTTGATCCCCTTAGCCTTAAGAAATATATCCAACTCTTTCTTGAATATATTTAATGAATTGGCCT
This sequence comes from Somniosus microcephalus, assembly GCF_052327205.1. NCBI lineage: Eukaryota > Metazoa > Chordata > Chondrichthyes > Squaliformes > Somniosidae > Somniosus > Somniosus microcephalus. Next base: position 64,243,231 of record NC_141010.1, on the reverse strand, counting down.
CAACTGTCTACTGTGGTAGAGAATTCTACAGGTTCACCACCCTGGGTGAAGAAATTCCTCCTCATCTCTGTCCTAAATGACTTTAGACTGTGACCCCTGGTTCTGGGCTCCCCGGCCATCGGGAACATCCTTCCTGCATCTATTCTGTCTAGTCCTGTTAGAATTTTATAAATTTCAATGAGATCCCCTCTCATTCTTCTAAACTCTAGCGAGTATAAGCCCAATCTCTCCTCATATGTCATTCCTGCCATCCCAGGTATCAGTCTGGTGAATCTCTGCTGCACTCCCTCCAGGGCAAGAACATCCTTCCTCAGATAAGGCGACCAAAACTGCACACAATACTCAAGGTGCGGTCTCACCAAGGCCCTGTACAACTGCAGCAAGACATCCTTGTTCCTGTACTCTAATCCTCTCGCTACGAAGGCCAACATACCATTTGCCTTCTCAACCGCCTGCTGCACCTGCATGTTTACCTTCAGCGACTGGTGCACAAGGACACCCAGGTCTCGTTGCACTTCTCCTTCTCCCAATCTATTGCCATTCAGATAATCTGTCTTCCTGTTTTTGCCACCAAAGTGGATAACCTCGCATTTATCCACATTATACTGCATCTGCCATGCTTCTGTCCAATCACCCAACCTGTCCAAATCATCCTGTAGTTTCTCGGCATCCTCCTCACAGCACACACGCCCACCCAGCTTTGTGTCGTTTGCAAACTTGGAGATATTACATCCAAGTTCCCTCGTCGAGATTATATTAAGATATATTGTGAATAGATGGGGTCCTCGCACCGATCCCTGCGGTACCCCCACTAGTCACTGCCTGCCACTCAGAAAAAGAGCTGTTTATTCCAACTCTTTGCTTCCAGTCTGCCAGCCAGTTCTCTATCCAAGTCAGTACCTTGCCCCCAATCCCATGTGCTTTAACTTTACACGCCAATCTCTTATGCGGGACCTTATTGAAAGCCTTCTGAAAGTCCAAATACACCACATCCACTGGTTCTCCCTTATCTATTCTACCAGTTACATCCTCAAAAAATTCCAGTAGATTAGTCGAGCACGATTTACCTTTTGTAAATCCATGTTGACTTTGTCCGATCCTGTCACTGTTTTCCAAGTGCTCTGCTATTCCATCTTTTATAATGGACTCTAGCATTTTCCCCACTACTGATGTCAGGCTTACCAGTCTATAATTCTCTGTTTTCTCTCTACCACCTTTTTGAATAGTGGGGTAACATTAGCTACCCGCCAATCCATGGGAACTGTTCCAGAATCTATAGAATTTTGGAAGATGACCAGCAATGCATCTACTATTTCTAGGGCCACTTCCTTAAGTACCCTAGGATGTAGATTATCAGGCCCTGAGGATTTATCGGCCTTCAATCCCATCAATTTCCCTAACACCATTTCCCTACACATACTGATTTCTTTCAGTTCCTCCCTTTCATCAGACCCTATGTTCCCCGACATCTCTGGGAGGTTATTTGTGTCCTCCTTTCGAAGACAGAACCAAAGTATGTATTTAATTAGTCTGCCATTTCTTTGTTCCCCATTATACATTCCCCTGATTCTGACTGCAAGAGACCTACGCTTGACTTCACCAATCTTTTTCTCTTCACATATCTGTGGAAGCTTGTACAGTCAGTTTTTATGTTCCCTGCAAGCTTATACTCATACTGTATTTCCCCTCTCTTAATTAATCCCTTTGTCCTCCTTTGTTGAATCCTAAACTGCTCCCAATCCTCAGGTTTGCTGCTTTTTCTGGCCAATTTATATGTCCTCTCCTTGGATCTTATGCTATCCCTAATTTCCCTTGTTAGCCACAGTTGAGTCACCTTTTTTGTTTTAATTTTATGCCAAACAGGGATGAACAAATTCTGTAGTTCATCCATGCGATCTTTAAATGTTTGCCATTGCCTATCCACCGTCAACCCTTTTAAGTAACATTCCCCAATCCATCCTACCCAACTCGCGCCTCATACCATCGTAGTTTCCTTTATTTAAATTCAGGACCCTAGCCTCTGAGTCAACTACTTCATTCTCCATCTTAATGAAGAATTCGATCATATTATGATCGCTCCACCCCAAGGGGCCTCGCACAACAAGATTGCTAATTAATCCTTTCTCATTACATAATACCCAGTCTAAGATGGCCTGATCTCTAGTTGGGTCCTCGACATATTGGTCCAGGAAACCATCCCGTATACACTCCAGGAATTCCTCCTCCTCAGTATTGTTACTACAGGAAACTTTGGTTTATCCGGAGGTTGTATGTCTGGAATACTCGATCTAACGGCAAAAATCGGGAGCTGTTTTCTATAAGTTTTTTTAGTTCTCGTTCTTTTTTTTCCCCCAGTCAGGCACTGCAAGGTCTGTAGCTATAGCAACAGCTTCAGCTAGAGACGCTTGCAGCTGCAGCCGACTCTTTAGAAGCTGTTGCTAAGCAACAGTGTTTGTTGTCCGATACGGAGATGAAAACCTCCGTATGCTTCAACATTAACTTTGTATGTCCGGCAGTTTTGATAGATCGGCAACACGCCGGTCCCGTCGGTGCCGGATATCACAAAGTTTCCTGTAATTTGGTTAGCCCAACCTATATGTAGATTGAAGTCACCCATGATAACTGCTGTGCCCTTATTGCACGCATCTCTAATTTCCCGTTTAATGCCATCCCCAACCTTGGCATTACTGTTTGGGGGTCTGCATACAACTCCCACTAACGTTTTCTGCCCCATGGTATTTCTCAGCTCTACCCATACAGATTCCCCATCATCAGAGCTAATATCCTTCCTTATTATTGTGTTAATCTCTTTAACCAGCAATGCTACCCCACCTCCTTTTCCTTCTAACAGAAAATGCTAGAAAAACTCAGCAGGCCAGGCAACATCCATGGAGAGAAAATAGAGTCAACGTTTCGGGTGAAAACCCTTTGTCAAGACTCAAGAAGCACAGGTGCTGTTTTGACAAAGGGTTTTCATCTGAAACGTTGACTCTATTTTCTCTCCACGGATGTTGCCTGGCCTGCTGAGTTTTTCCAGCATTTTCTGTTGTTATTTCGGATTTCCAGCATCTGCAGTATTTTGCTATCGTCCCTTTTTTTTGCTTGTCTTTCCTGAATATTGAATACCCCTGGATGTTGAATTCCCAGCCTTGGTCACCCTGGAGCCATGTTTCCGTAATCCCAATCATATCATATCCATTTGCATCTATTTGCGCAGCTAATTCATCCACCTTATTAAGAATGCTCCTCTCATTAAGACACAAAGCCTTCAGGCTTGTTTTTTTAACACTCTTAGACCTTTTAGAACTATTATTTACTGTGGCCATGTTTGATTTAAACCCTTGACTTCTCTGCCTGCCACTTTTGCTTTTCTCCTTCCTGTCTTTTGCTTCTATCCTTGTTTCCCATTCCTCTGTCTCCCTGCACAGGTTCCCACCCCCCTGCCATTTTAGTTTAAACCCTCCCCAACAGCACTAGCAAACACTCCCCCTAGGACGTTGGTCCCAGTCCTCCCCAGGTGCAAACCGTCCAGTTTGTACTGGTCTCGCCTCCCCCAGAACCGGTTCCAATGTCCCAGGAATTTGAATCCCTCCCCCTTGCACCATTCCTCTAGCCACGTATTCATCTGAAATATCCTTCTATTTCTTCTCTGACTAGCACGTGGCACTGGTAGCAATCCTGAGATTAGTACCTTTTTGAGGTCCTAATTTTTAATTTACCTCCTAACTCCCTATATTCAGCTTTTAGGACTTTGTCCCGGTTTTTACCTGTATCGTTGGTACCTATATGCACCACGACAACGAGCTGCTCACCCTCCCCCTCCAGAATGCTCTGCAGCCGCTCCGAGACATCCTTGACCCTTGCACCAGAGAGGCAACATACCATCCTGGAGTCTCATTTGTGGCCGCAGAAACGCCTATCTATTCCCCTTACAGTAGAATCCCCTATTACTGTAGCTCTCCCACTCTTTTTCCTCCCATCCTGTGCAGCAGAACCACCCACGGTGCCAGGAAGTTGGCTGCTGCTGTCTTCCCCCGATTAGCCATCCCCCCCAACAACATCCAAAGCGGTATGATGGCCACAGGGGACCCCTGCACTATCTGCCTGCGCCTACTACTCTGCCTGGCGGTCACCCATTCCCTTCCTGCCTGTGCAGCCTTTACCTGCGGTGTGACCAACTCCCTAAACGTGCTATCCACAATGTCCTCAGCATCGCGAATGCTCCAGTATGTATCCATTCGCAGCTCCAGCGCCGCAATGCGGTCTGCCAGTAGCTGCAGTTGGATACACTTCCCGCACACATGGTCGTCAGAGACACAGGAAGTGTCCCTGATTTCCCACATAGTGCAAGAGGAGCATACCATGGCACCAAGCTGTCCTGCCATGACTTACCCTTCAATTAATTTAAATTAACTTAAATCAAATCAATACCACCAATTACACTACAATTAAATGATATACTCAAGGGCCCTTGGTTACTAGCACTAGAAACTATAACCACAAAAAAATTAAGACCGTCTAAACTTTATAAACTATGAACCTTAACTGTCAAACTATAGAGTAGTATAAATACTCCCTGGCCGTACTCACCCAATCAGCTGCTCTCTCCTGCCCGTGTCACGTTTTGAATCGTGACGTGGCTCTGGAACGGCGCCGCCGGTCTGAGATTGGTAAGAAAGTCCGTGAAAGTGAGTTTAAATACTCATTGGGTCTCCGGTTTCGCTGCTCCCGACACCAGCCTCTGCCATCATGGTTTTGCTAGCTCTCCAAAAGAAAAATCTACTAATCGCATTCCCTTACCCCTTCCCCATACCCTTTTAAAATGTTACCTTTTTCAAATGTTTATCCATGTTCTATATAAAACCTGTTGTGGATTCTGCTTTCACTACTGCTTCTGGTAGGACATTCCACCTGCAAACCCCCTTCTCTGTACAGGAAACTTTCGATTTACCGGCACCTAAATAACCGGAAATCTCGGTTAACTGACAAAATTCAGGAGTAGGTTCAGGTAAGTTTTGCTTCATATTGTACTTGCCTTCCTCGATCTGTTGCTGTGCAAGGGTGTGGCTGCAGCTGTTGCTAAGCTACAGAGATGCGTGGAACTTGTGACCATTGTTCTGCACTTGGGTTTGTTGCTTTATACAGAGCTGTCAGCTCTCCGTATCTTTTATTATAGCTTTCGGTTATCCGGAATTTTTGATGAACCGGCGTCCCGTCGGTGCCGGATTAAAAAAAAAGTTTCCTGTAATATGTTGTGCTAACCTCTCCCGTTGTTCTTATGGTGAAATCTTAAATTGATGCCCTCTACTTACTGACTCACCAACCAGTGGAAATAGCTTTATCCCTATTTACCTTATCAATCCCCTCATAATTTAGAACAACTCTGTTTGATCTCCTCTTGACCTTATCTGGTAATGAAAAGAGCTCCAGTTTCTCTGGTCTCATAACTAAAGCCTCTCATCCTTGATGTATCTCTATGCCCTTGACAATCTACTAACTGGCCTCTGTTTCCCCGAAGTCACTAATAGTCCTCTTCAGTTAGCCATGCTCCCTATTTTTGTCATCTGCAAATTTTAATGATATACCCCTTGAACCTGAGTCAACGAGTTTCCAGTAACATAGTTGTGGAACATTCCATTCAGGGCAAGAGGAACAACATCATTTGACAAAATTGGCCGTGTGTTTGCTGGATTGTGAATATTTGAAGTTTAGTAAGGGTTGTGTTGGGGTATTTCCTGAATTCTGTGTCTCTGCCTGGTTTCCACTATGATGCATGGACATGACCATTGGTTTGTTTTTCACTTGCAGGCGGCAGCGTTCGGAATGGCGGTGGGCAATTGAACGGGCTGCTATTGTGAGTCGCTGGAATTGGCTGCAGGCGCATGTATCAGATTTAGAGTACCGCATCCGGCAACAGACAGACATTTACAGGCAAATCCGTGCCAATAAGGTCAGTGCAGCAGGAAGGAACTGCAAAAAAAAAAAAAAAAGTTACTTGTTTGTATGTAGAGTTTTTCTTTCTGATCATATAATGGTCTGCAAATGTGTGCAAAGCTGACTATCGAGGATTTGATACTAGATTTAGAAAACTATGTACAAGAGAACTTTCTTGATCAGTGTTTCTAGCCCAACAAGGAAGGAAGCAGTGCTGGATCTAGTTCTGGAGAACTAAGTGGGGCAAGTGTAGCATGTTTTAGTGGGAAGCATTTGGGGAAAAGTGATCATAATATCAGGTTTAGAGTAGTTATGGAAAAGGACAAAGAACATTCAGGCATGAAAATGCTTAACTGGAGGAGGGCTGATTTCAGTGTGTTGGAATGAGATCTGGCCCAGGTGGACTGGAATCAAAGATTGGCACGCAAAACAATAATTGAGCAATGGGAGGCCTTCAAAGAGGAGCGAGTTTGGGTATAGACGAGACACATTCCCACTAGGGGGAGAGGAAGGGCATCCAAAGCTTGAGCTCCTGGGATGACTAAAGATAGAGATAAATGTAAGGTTCATAATACAATCGAAAACCAAGCTGAATATAGAAAGCACAGAAGAGATCTAAAAACGGGAATAGGAGGGGCCAAGACAGAGTATATGAGAATAGATTAGTGGCTAACATAAGGGAACCCAAAGCCTTTTATAACTTATAAGCAGTAAAAGGTTAATCAGAGGAATCGTGGTGCTGATTGAGACCAAAAAAGAGATGCTCTTAAGGCAGAGGCATGGCTGAGGTACAAAATAAGTACTTTACATCTGTCTTTACTAAAGAGGAGGATGCCAATGTCACAGTAACGGAGGAGGGAGTCGAGATATTGGATAGGAGACACTTAAAAGGTTGGCAGTCTTCAAAGTAGTAAAGTCACCCAGTCCGGATGGAATGCACCCCAGGTTTCAGAGTGAAGTAAGGGTGGAAATTGCAGAGGCTCTGGCCACAATCTTCCAATCCTCCTTGGATATGGGGGTGGTGCCGGAGGATTGCAAATGTTACACTCCCGTTCAAGAACGGGGAGAGGGATAAATCAGGCAGCTACAGGTCAGTCATTCTAACATCGGTGGTGGGGAAACTTTTGGAGACAATAAAGTGGGACAAAATTAATTGGAACTTGGAAATATAAGGGTTAATAAATGAAAGCTTGCGTGGATTTTCTTTAAAGGCAAATCATGTTTGACTAACTTGAGAGTTCTTTGATGAACCAACAGAAAGGGTTGATGAGGGTAGTGCAGTTGATGTATCTATGGACTTTCAAAGGGCATTTTATAAAGTACTGCAAAATTAAAGCCCATGGGATAAAGGGACAGTGGCAGCATAGATATGAAATTGGCTAAGGGACAGAAAGCAGATCGTAGTGGTGAACAGTTTTTCAGACTGGAGGGAGGTGTACAGTGGTGTTCCCCACTGGTTGGGATTTAGACCACTGCTCTTTTGATGTATATTAATGCCCTGGAGTTGGGTATGCAGGGCATAATTTCAAAATTTGCAGATAAAACAAAATTTGGAAATGCAGTAAACAGTGAGGAGAATAGCAACAAACTTTAGGAGGACATAGACCGATTGGTAAAATGGGCAGACATGGTAGATTAATTTTAGCAGTGAGAAGTGATGCATTTTGGTAGGAAGAATGAGGAGAGACAACATAAACGAAATGGTACAATTTTACCGGAACACAGACATCTGGGGGTGTATGTGCACAAATCTTTGAAAGTGGCAGGACAAGTTGGAATCCTTAGCTTTATTAATAGAGTGCAAAAGCAAGGTAGTAATGCTAAACCTATAAAACATCAGTTTGGCCCCAGCTGGAGTACTGTGTCCAATTCTGGGCACCGCACTTTAGGAAGCATGTTAAGGCCTTGTCGAAGAGATTTACTAGAATGGTACCAGGGATGAGGGACTTCAGTTATGTGGAGAGACTGGTTGTTCTCCTTCGAGCAGAGAAGGCTAAGAGGAGATTTTATAGATGTGTTCAAAATTATGAAAGGTTTTGATAGAGTAAATAAGGAGAAACTTGTCCAGTGGCAGAAGGATCGGTAACCCGAGGATACCGATTTAAAATAATTGGCAAAAGAGCCAGAGGCAACATGAGGAAAAAAAATTTACGTAGCAAGTTATGATGTTCTGGAATCCTCTGCCTGGAAGGGTGGTGGCGGCAGTAGATTCAATTGCAACATTCAAAAGGGAATTGGGTAAATACTTGAAGGGAAAATTGTGCAAGAGTGTGGGACTAATTGGATAGTTCTTCCAAAGAGCTGGCACAGGCATAATGGCTGCCTTCTGTGCTGTATCTTTGTATGATTCTATGCAACTGGTAATATTGCAGTGTTTGCCACTAGGATTGCAGTAATGTACAGTGGCGGGCACATGAAGTAGTCATGGTTACATGCCTTACTGGTACTAGGAGGAGCAATTTGAGGTGCTAAGTTCAGAGTGCAACACAAGAATGTATCCTACAAAATTCCAGCATGTTGCGCCAAGTTCTGCTGATCGTATATTGCTACTAATACTCTAAACCCAGTGACAAAACTGACCACCTGTCCTTTTAAGTAACTTTAAACCTGTACAGTAACTGCTGTTTTCCAAGAACTGGCTCAATTATTTGGAAACCTTGTAGTGGTGTGATAAATGTTAATCCTTCAGTATGGATTTTATTGTGCATCAGTAACCAGCACTAACAGCTGACTTGTCAAAAATACTAATCCACATCCGAATGAAGTGATCTCGGAAGTGTACAGTACATTAAAAAGAATTCTGGAGCGATTTCAGGACAGTGAGCTCTCCGACTGGTTCTAAGAATCTCTGTCTGCCTGAATCTGAATCCCTTGGTTACATTGCTCCCAGCTGTCCATGATCCTTGTTTGAAAATATTTATTTAAATAGTTACTTCCATCCTCGGGTGCTGTTCCTTTTTTATAAAGTGCAGGCAGTGCATTCTTGTGCTTGCTGTTCCTACCAGCTGCTGTGCTGTATCTGGGTTCACTGCTGAACAGCAGGTACAACGGATCCTATTGGATTGTCACCATGACGTGCTATCATGCAGTGGATTTTGTGGCAGGTTAGTAGAAACGGGTAGGCGTGCTTGCCTTAGCCACATCAGAAATCGATGTCGGAGAGAAAATTCAGGGTGGGGAGACTGAATTTGTATTTGACTCTATTCCAGAAACCATAAACAAGCTCCAGCATAAAAGTGGTTTAAGGGAGATTGGTCCTGGAGAATAGAATTGACTCACTATTTAATCCCAGGTCAGGGGGTACTTTTATATTCAAAATACTGTCCTGTATTCAGTATCTGTGGTGTTGCAGTCAGAGGATTTTAATACTGCACACATTAATCACATTGCTAATTGGAAATTTGCTATAAACGTGGTGTTGATAAGGGACTTGGCCCTTGGGAGAATCTTGATTTTTCTCTTGATTGTATTTGAAGGTCAGAAAGGTTATATTTCATTTTAAAGCCCAAATTCACAATTTTCCATCAAAACGGTGGGTTTCTGTGTCCCCCTTCCCCCATTGTCCCTTTTCCTTAAAATAGGAGATATAACATATAGTTTCTGTGCTTTGAAACAAAGTGGTGTGCATGTGAAAAGGATGCATTAAGCTGCTAAACGTGCCCCGTTGTTTGACTGGCAAGTGCTAATCATGTCATTGGAGGAACTGGCTGGATCGAGTTACAGAATGCTGCCATTCTATCAAGTGGGGGGGGAGCGCTCCCATTTGGGAGGGAGCAGTATTAATATTGAGAGGTGCTGATTGTTTCCCCAGGTGCTTCAACATCATTGTGTTTTCAGTTGTGTAAATTTAGCTCCTGGTCACTGTCAGTAGACCCTCAGCCAGTATCTAGCTCCCTCAAACTGACATGGTCAGCCACTCAGCCCTTGTGTTACTGACTCTCCTTGCTGCTACTCCAGCTGCTTTAATCAACAGCAACTTACACAATTATATCGTGTCTTTAACATAAGCAAAGTCCTGCGGCACTTCACCAATCGGTCAGCATTGAGTCAGGAAGAACAACTGACTTGAAAGTTTGGTTGGAGTGAGGTTTTGCGGAGGCTATTAAAGTAGGATGACCATGTTTTCTAAACCGAATATGGGGAGACACAGGGTGGGAGCACAGCAAAGTAGACAGGACAAAAAATGTAGGTTGCGTAGCATAGCGAGGCAAATTCTTTTAGCTACCTCTAATTTTTACCAATTGCACATATACACTACAAATGCAAAAGAAATGTGCATATAATTACCGCAGATGTGACCTCACACTATTGAAGCGCATTCAGATGTTGTTTATAAATAATACAATAACATTCTTCAATCCATTGACCTGAAACTGTGATTATGTCTAACGGTATGATATATATATATTCCAAAGAATATGGCTCTAGTCTATTCGGGGGCAAGTTTGGTGAACCAGGGGCTCTACCAGGGACTTTGTTTGCCCGGGGGCATAGTACCTCATTTGGGGACTGTTGCTGGAAAATGGGGACATATGGTCACCCTATATTAAATGCTCAGGGAGTTCTAGAGAATAGGACTGAGGTAGCTAACAGCTTTGCCACTGGTGGGGTAGGGTAGCTGATGTGATGAGGGCTTTTGGGGGGAGGGGACATTGAGAGGAATAAAGATTTGGAAGGAGTTAAAGGCAGATGAGATTGTAGCGATGGGGTCAGGCAAGGGGGTTGGTCTTTTATAGACTGGGAAAAGGATTTTAAATTTAATGCATTCGGGGATAGGTAGCCTGTGTGGGTCGAGAAGCCTGAAAAGATCAACTCGTTGTTGGAGTAGAGTTCCACGTGCTGCTCGAATGACCATTCTTATGTTGATGGAGCTTAGTGTGGGACAAGATACATGCAGAGTTTTGGACAAGTTTGACTTTATGGAGGGAGGCATTGAATTAGTAAGTCTGAAGTTGAGGAAGATATCTATATAAAGTTTCCAATGGCAGATGAGTTCAGTAGTGGCGGAGGCAGGCAATGTTGTGGATCAGGGTGATAGATTAGGATATGGTGTTTAAAACTCAGTTCAGAGTTTAGCAAGGTGCCAAGGTTTATCCTGAATGTGTGGCTGGTCAGGGAAATGAAATCAGTGGCAAGGGAGCAGAGTTTGTGGCGGGGATTGAAGATGATGGCTTTGGTTTTCCCAATCTTGAGCTGTAGAAAGTTGTTACTCATCCAGGACTTGATGCAGACAAGCAGTTTGACAGCATGGAAGCATCGGGGGTCAAGAGAAGTGGAGGAGAGGAGCTGGGTTTCATCAGCTGACCCCATGCCTGCAGTTGATGTCACTGAGTGTTGGCATGTAGATCAGTAAGAGAATGGGTCATGGATAGATCCCTGGGCAGAACTCTGGAGATGTTGGTATGGAAGAGGGAAGAGATGCCACTGATGGAGCTGTTGCTTTCATGCATGTAGAAATGGAGCCATGCAAGGGCATTTCCACTAAGCTGGGCGATAAAGGAGATTCGTTGGAGGATAACAGCATAATCAAACACTAAAGATAGGTTGAGTATAATGAGAGATAATAGACTAGCATCCCATTCAGACAAGGGCATTCATGACTTGTGCTAGGGCTATTTTGTTACAATGAGCAGGGCGGAAGTTGAATGGAGAGCTTTGAAAGAAATGGGTATGGAACTGGGAGGCGGTGATGTTTCCAAGGACCTTCACAGAAAGGGAGATTGGACATTGGTCAGTAGTTGGAAATATCGAGCAGGTCAAGGGTGGATTTTTTTTTTTTTTGAGGTGAGTGATGATGGCAGTTTTGATGGGGAGAGAAGTGGCGCCTGTGGACACAATTATTAATGTCAGGCTGAGAAACTTGTCCCCCTCTTTCCCCCCCCCCCCCCCCCCCCTGTTTTGTATTCCACCCTCCTCTTTCCCCCCCACCCCCACTCTAGCTGAAAATGCTGACTCCTCCTCGCTGGAGTATAACTCCATGGGTGACGGTCACCACGGCCAAGTGGTCATTCTTCGTGAGAGCCTTGACTGTCGTGAGTGTCAACAGGCTATCTGACAATAGAGGACATCACAGCTGAGCTTAATCCTGCTTTCACCCGGCACCCAGCCATGTACTTTCCAGCAGGGGTTATTGGATAGTATTCAGCACCAGGAAATGTAGCTGATTTTTTGTTTCCTCTCTTCAACTCCTCCCCTTCCTAACACAGGGGAGTTTAGAACAATTGCAGCACCACCACACTTGCCCTGGCCAAGACCAGGATTGGATCTGGGATCTTTCTGACTACTCAGACATCAGGGAGCCATTGGAATTGATGAATGGAGCTGCTGGGAGGAAGGGCAGTGTCTGCCCCATGACTGGAGGGGTGATTTCAGGGAGCCATTGAAAAGTAGCAGGGCTTGTGTTTTCTAAAGGTCAGAATTTGACCCGGTACCGAATTGGTGCTGAGATCAGGAGAAAGTGGTCCAGAATGGAGTGCATGACTTAAAAATCAAAACCAGTGCGTGTACAAGAGGCAGCCAACCGCTTGTTGCAATATGATGTCAGAATTGTTGGTCACATGAGGAGTAAGTCGCAGAGAATATAACGAAGTGTTAAAGATCGACTCGAGGGATTTGAGAGGAGAGCACTGCTGGAGTTGTTTGGCTTTATTGAGAAGTGTCTTTGTTTCCCCAGCTACAGCTGTACCCTTCCCATTGGTGTTCTACTTGTGTAACCTACCAAGGTGTGCTCTTCCCAATGATTCTCTATTACTGGTGTGATGACATCCAAACTAGCTGCTTCCAATAAAGTCTGAAATTGCTTCCTTTTAGTGCTCTACTTCTGTTTTCATGTATCTTTTGCATTTTTCTCTCTCTTTCCCCCGCCTCCCCCTTGCTTTCTCGCTTTCTTTCTCCCCCTCCCTCCATGTGCACACTCTATCAGGACATTACTCCCATCTCCCTTACTTTTCTCTCAGCCCCTCTCGCTCCTTTCTCCCAGTTCTTCTCCTTCCTGTCACCCAGTCATGCTGCCTTTCAGTTACTTTATTGTAGTTGATTACATTCACATCCTGCCTTTGACTGAAACATGGCTCATGAGTTGAGACATCTTGCCCCTTACTAAAATCTCCCCGACTGACTATACTTTCCACCACCAGACTCCCCAAACTGTCATGGTGGTACAGCACTTACCACACTGTGGTCTCTGCTCCATACATCAAACACCTTCTCTGAGCGCCTCTCCTTGTTGCAATCTTCTCGCCTCTCTTTTAAAATCATCTTTGTTTACTTCCCTCCACCCTGAGTTTCTCACGGACCTATCACAGAGACTGCCTACTTCCACCTCCATAACACTGCCTGCCTCTTCCCCTAACTCAGCTGCTAAAACCCTCCTCCCTGCTTTTGTCAGTTCCACACTCAATCATTCCAGTGCTCTTCTGGCTGCCATCCTATCCTCCATAAACTTCAGCTTATCCAAAACTTTGTTGCCAGTATCTTATCCTGCACCAATTTCCACTTGCCCATCATCCTATCTGTGCCGGCCTACATTGGCTCCCCACAAGCGCCTCAATCTTTTGTAACAAGCCTCTCGCACATATCGAATATACAGCACAGAAACAGGCATTCGGCCCAACTGGTCTGTGCTGCAATAAAAACCGAGAGTGCTGGAAATACTCCGCAGGCCAGGCAGCATCTGTGGAGAGAAAGAGTTCAAGTTTCAGGTCGATGATCTTTTGTCAGAACTGAGAGAAGCGAGAGATGTCACAGGTTTTAAGTAACAGAGGCAGGGAAAGGTGGGGAGGCAAGAACAAAAGGGAAGGTCTGTGATAGGGGGAGGCAGGAGAGATTAAATGATCAAAGGGATGACGGTGCGAGGCAAAAGGGGTGGTAATGAGGCAAGTAAAGAAACAAAAGATGGGTTTAGAGAAGGTGTAAACGGCAACAGCAGAACCATTACCAGCACCGGCTGTCTGAGCAGAACCATTACCAGCACCGGCTGTCTGAACAGAACCATTACCAGCACCGGCTGTCTGAACAGAACCATTACCAGCACCGGCTGTCTGAACAGAACCATTACCAGCACCGGCTGCCTGAACAGAACCATTACCAGCACCGGCTGTCTGAACAGAACCATTACCAGCACCGGCTGTCTGAGCAGAACCATTACCAGCACCGGCTGTCTGAACAGAACCATTACCAGCACCGGCTGTCTGAGCAGAACCATTACCAGCACCGGCTGTCTGAGCAGAACCATTACCAGCACCGGCTGTCTGAACAGAACCATTACCAGCACCGGCTGTCTGAACAGAACCATTACCAGCACCGGCTGTCTGAACAGAACCATTACCAGCACCGGCTGTCTGAACAGAACCATTACCAGCACCGGCTGTCTGAACAGAACCATTACCAGCACCGGCTGTCTGAACAGAACCATTACCAGCACCGGCTGTCTGAGCAGAACCATTACCAGCACCGGCTGTCTGAGCAGAACCATTACCAGCACCGGCTGTCTGAGCAGAACCATTACCAGCACCGGCTGTCTGAACAGAACCATTGCAACCACCAGCACCGGCTGTCTGTGCTGGTGTTTATACTCCACAGCTTTCTCCTCCCATTCCATCTACTGTACCTCCTCTCATAGTCTTTCAGCATATCTTAGTATTCCCTTTTCTCTCATGTACTCGTCTAGTTTCCTTTTGAAAGCATCGAAGCTATTTGCCTCAACCACCCCCTGTGGTAGCGAGTTCCACATTCTTGCCACCCTGAGTAAAGACATTTCTCCTTCTTTCCCTACTGGATTTATTACTAACCATCTTCTATTTATGGCCCCTAGTTTTAGATTCTCCCACAAGCTGAAACATTCTCTCCACATCTACCCTGTCCACTTATAATTTTAAAGACCTCTATCAGATCTCCTCTAAGTCTTCTCCTTTCTAAAGAAGAAAGCCCAACCTGTTCAAACTTTCCCAGTAGCTGTAATCTCTGTTCTGGTAATCCTTGTAACTCTTTCTTGCACTTTATCCAGTGCCTCTGTGTCCTTTTTATAGTACGGAGACCAGAACTGTGCTCAGTACTCTAAGGGCAGCCTGACCAGGGTTTTATACAAGTTTAACATAACTTCACTACTTTAAACCCTATACCCCAAAAATAAATCCCAGTGCTTTGTAAGCATTTTGAATTGCTTTGCTGAGCTGCGATGCTGCTTTTAATGATTTGTTCACCTGTATCCTTAGATCCCTTTGCTCTTCTACCCCATTCAGTTTTTTTATTTTTTACGGAGCAGGTGATTCTGGTTTTCCTGCCAAAGTGCATAACCTCACATTTATCTATGTTAAAGTTCATTTGCCACTTAACTGCCCAGTCTGCAAGTTTTGTAATGTCGTCTTGTGTTAGGCTGCATTCGTCCTCTGTGTTAGCTATAGCCCCAGTTTGGTATTACAGGTAGACTACCCTTTATCCGGACTTCCGAAAACCGAAACCCTCTAAAAACCGAAGGTTTTTTCGTTCAGCGTAAGTCGTGCGCACGACCCCCCGCGGACCCCGCCGGCCCCGACAACCGCCGACCCCTCCCGCCGGCCCCGACAACCGCCGACCCCGCCAGCCCCGACAACTGCCGACCCCCCCCCCCCCGCCGGCCCCGACAACCGCCGACCCCGCCAGCCCCGACAACCGCCGACCCCCCCCCCCCCCCCGCGGACCCCGCCAGCCCCGACAACCGCCGACCCCCCCCCCCCGCGGACCCCGACAACCGCCGACCCCCCCCGCCGGCCCCGACTGACTTACGCTGAGCGTCAGCGTAAGTCGTGCGCACGACCCCCCCGCGGACCCCCGCCGACCCACCTTCCGAAATCCGAAATTCTCCTTTATCCGAAACTCGGCTGGTCCCGAGGTTTTCGGATAAAGGATAGTCTACCTGTATCTGCTAATTTTGATATTGAGTTACTTATTCCTAAATCCAAATCATTAATGTGAATTATGAATAACAATGGTCCCAGCACCGATCCTTGTGGAACACTGCTTTCTACCTTCCTCCAATCTGAATAACTACCCTTTACCCCTACTCCCTGCTTTCTACTCTTTTTTTAGCCAATGTGCTGTCCATTCAGCTGTTTATGCCCTGACTCCACACGCCCGAACCTTTGTCTTGAGCATGCCGTGTGGTATCTAACAAAGGCCTTTTGAAAATTCAAGTATATGACATCTACTACATTACCCTTGTCTACTCTTTTTCCGTTACCTCTTCAAAGAATTCGATCAGGTTAGTTAAGGTGGACTTAGTCTTTCGGAATCTGTGCTCGCTTTATTATTTTCTGTCTCTAGATGCTCTCCTATCACTTTTTATTGTAGATTCCAGTATCTTTTCTAACTGGTCTATAGTTCCAGGGTTTTGATCTATCTCCCTTTCTGTATAAAGGAACAACATTAGCTGTCTGCCAGTCCTCTGGCACTGCCCCCTACATAGTCATCGAGTTATACAGCCCAGAAAGAGGCCCTTCGGCCCATTGTGTCCGCGCCAGCCATCAAGCCCTGTCTATTCTAATCCTATTTTCCAGCACTTGGTCCATAGCCTTGTATGCTATGGCGTTTCAAGTGCTGATCTAAATGCTTCTTGAATGTTGTGAGGGTTCCTGCCTCTACCACCCTTTCGGCAGTGAGTTCCAGATTCCAACCACCCTCTGGGTGGAAAAAGTTCTTCCTCAAATCCCCTCTAAACCTCCTGCCCCTTAGCTTGAAACTATGCCCCCTGGTTATTGACCCCTCTAAGGGGAAAAGTTCTTTTCTATCTATGCCCCTCATAATTTTGTACACCTCAGTCAGCTCCCCTCAGCCTTCTCTGCTCTAAGGAAAACAACCCCAGCCTGTCCAGTCTCTCTTCATAGCTGAAGCGCTCCAGCCCAGGTAACATCCTGGTGAATCTCCTCTGCACCCTCTCCAATGCAATCATATCCTTCCTATAGTGTGGCAACCAGAACTGCACACGGTACTCCAGCTGTGGCTTAACTAGTGTTTTGTACAGCTCCATCATAACCTCCCTGCTCTTATATTCTATGCCTCGGCTAATGAAGGAAAGTATCCCATATGCCTTTTTAACCACCTTATCTACCTGTCCTGCTGCCTTCAGGGATCTATATACATGCACACCAAGGTTCCTCTGTCCTTGCTAGGGTCCTACCATTCATTGTGTTTTCCCTTGCCTTGTTAGTCCTCCCAAAATGCATCACCTCACACTTTTCAGGGTTAAATTCCATTTGCCACTGTTCTGCCCATCTGACCAACCCGTCTATATCGTCCTGTAGCCTGAGGCTTCCCTCCTCGCTATTTACCACTCCACCAATTTTCGTGTCATCTACGAACTTACTGATCATACCTCCTACATTCATATCTAAATCATTAATGTACACTACAAACAGCAAAGGACCCAGCACGATCTCTGCGGTACACCACTGGACACAGGCTTCCAGTCACAAAAACAACCTTCGACCATCACCCTCTGCCTCCTGCCACTAAGCCAATTTTGGATCCATTGTGCCAAATTGCCCTGGATCCCATGGGCTCTTACCTTCTTGACCAGTCTCCCATGCGGGACTTTGTCAAAAGCCTTACTGAAGTCCATGTAGACCACATCAACTGCGCTACCCTCATCCACACACCTAGTCACCCCCTCTCAAAATTCAATCAAATTGGTTAGACATGATCTCCCCCTGACAAAGCCATGCTGACTATCCTTGCTTAATCCTTGCCTCTCTAAGTGGAGACTAATTCTGTCCCTCAGAATTTTTTCCAATAATTTCCCTACCACTGATGTTAGGCTCACTGGCCTGTAATTCCCTGGTTTATCCCTACTACCCTTCTTGAATAATGGTACTACGTTAGCTGTCCTCCAGTCCTCTGGCACCTCCCCTGTGGCCAGAGAGATTCTGAAAATTTGTCAGAGCCCCTGCAATCTCCTCCCTCGCCCCTCACAGCAGCCTGGGATACATCTCGTCTGTGTCTGGGGATTTATCCACTTTTAAGCCCGCTAAAACCGCTAGTACCTCCTCCCCCTCAATACTAATTTAGTATATCGCAATCCCCCTGCATGATTTCTATGCCTACATCGTCCTTCTCCATAGTGAACACAGATGCAAAATATTCATTTAAAACCTCACGCACATATAAATATATAATAGTGCCTCTGCTATTCATAAGTACCTACCATTCAGACCTGGGGTTTTAGCCTCTTTCAATTTTGCTAGTTTGTCAATTATTTTCTCCTTTTATATCCCAACTACTGTATATTAATCTTTTTAAGCTCATCCTCTAGTGAAGTGTCTATTTCATTATCATCTTGAGTTTAAAAACTGAGACCAAGTAATTATTCAATACTTTTACCATTTCTGTCATTACCTGAGAGTTGACCTTGCTCATCCTTTCGTGGCCCAATCCCTACTTTAATTTTCCTTTTGTTATTTGTGTCTATAGAACACTATTATTTCTTTATATATTCCTTGATAATTTGAATTTGTAATATCTCTGCCTTCCTGATTTTTTTAAGTTTCTCCCAAGTTCCCTTTGTCCTCCTTTTGCTTTGGTACCTTTTTTGAATATTTCTTTAATTCATTTTCCCTTTATTCATCCACGGTGCCCCATAACTAGCTTGCTTGTTTTAGGCTTTCAGTGGAATGTGGTTCTCTTGAACTCTATTGATTACCCTTTTAAAGATGTCCCACTGTTTTTCTGTCTCTTTCAATATTTTCACCACCTTTAGTTCCACCTTTATTTCCTTATAATTTGCTCTTTTCCAATCTATTACTTTAGTCTTTGTCCTACTTGTATTATGCTCGATTCTAACCTTCCGAGAATCAAAATTTACTAAACTTTTCAAAATTTGTTCAAATTGTTAAACATAACTTGCAGTTAACAAAACCATCCTTGATCAACCGGTATAATTCTAAATGCTCACTAATTTTATCTTGAATTATGGATTTGTCATTGAACACTGGCTTGCAGAATCAAAAAGGCTGATGGATGTCTGGTTCCCTCATAAAATGGGTGCACTGGTATTTATAGGCCATACTTTGCACAGACCATTTCAGGTTTCCTTTGTTTCAGTTATGTTGATGGATGGCAATGTTGTATTATGCGCACAGACGTTAAAACATAGACCATAGAAGATGCATTTGGTTCTACACTAACAGTAAAAGATCACTTGGTACAGTCACACAGCTGGTTTTGAGGTCATAAAACTTGTGACTGTGCAATTTAATTGATTTTTTTCCTAAGGCTAATGTTGGAGGTTTTATTTTTGTATACATGTCTACTTGATACCATTGCAAAGATGTTGCTGGCCCATCTTCCCCCTCCCCCAACCCACCATTGTTCAAAATGTAGTTTTAGGAAAACCAGTCCCTCTAAATGGGTACCCAGCCAGTACAGTAATGGCAGGCTGAACGATAGAAATATCCTATCTAGTTAAACTAAGTACTGACTTCGGTGTGTTCATCATCCCAGCCCTGATGTTGTACGCTGTTTACTGAAATCCATGCTCGTGAGAAGATACCAGCTGTTTCAATAAAGTTGATTTCAATAAAGTGCAACAGTAGGATATGACGTTTTTATCCTGTGCTCACATGAACTGCAAACAAAAAAGTATTCAAGGATTTTATCTCTCTCTCTTAGACAGTAACTCAGAACCGAGGATGACTTGCTTCCACATTAAAAATGAGTTCTCAGGTGACTGATGAGTCCAATGCGGGACCTACAGTCTCTGTCACAGGTGGGGCAGACGGTGGTTGAAGGGGCTGGTGGGTGGGGTGCTTGGGTTGACTTCCGCTGCCTGCGCTTGGCTTCCACTTGCTCCCGGCGAAGAGACTCGAGGTGTTCGGCGCCTTCCGGATGCTTCTCCTCCACTTTGTGCGGTCTTGGGCCAGGGATTCCCAGATGTCGGTGGGGATGTTGCACTTTTTCAAGGCAGCTTTGAGGGTGTCCTTGAAGCGTTTCCTCTGCCCAGCTGGGGCTCTCTCGCCGTGCCGGAGCTCCGAGTAGAGCGCTTGTTTTGGGAGTCTCTTATCGGGCAGGCGGACGATGTGACCCGTCCATCGGAGCTGATCGAGCGTGGTCAAAGCTTCAATGCTGGAGATGTTGGCCTGAGCGAGAACACTGACGTTGGTGTGCCTATCCTGCCAATGGATTTGCAGGATCTTGCGGAGGCAGCGTTGGTGGTACCTCCAGTGATTTGAGGTGCCTGCTGTACATGGTCCATGTCTCTGAGGCATACAGCAGGGCGGGTATCACTACTGCTCTGTAGACCATGAGCTTAGTGCTGGATTTGAGGTCCTGGTCTTCAAACACTCTCTTCCTCAGGCGACCGAAGGCTGCACTGGCACACTGAAGGCGGTATTGGACTTCGTCATCGACATCTGCCCTTGTTGACAGTAGGCTCCCGAGGTATGGAAAGTGGTCCACGTTGTCCAAGGCCTTGTCATGGATTTTGATAATGGGGGGGCAGTACTGTGTGGCGAGGGCAGGTTGGTAGAGGATCTTTGTCTTACGGATGTTTAGTGTAAGGCCTCTGCTCTCGTACGCTTCGGTGACGATGGTTTGGAGTTCGACCTCCGAGTGTGCACAGACGCAAGCGTCGTCTGCATACTGTAATTCGACGACCAAGGATGGGACTACCTTGGATCTGGACAGTTTCCCGTTAGTTCTGTAAGTTAGCTCCACTCCAGCGGAGAGCTTACTGAGGGTGAGATGGAGCATTGCAGCAAGGAAGATCGAGAAGAGCGTTGGTGTGATGACACAGCCTTGCTTGACCCCGGTCCATACGTGAATTGGGTCTGTGGTGGAACCGTTAGTCAGGATCACGGTTTGCATGTCGTCGTGAAGCAGGTGGCAGATGGTGACAAACCTTTTGAGAGCAGCTGAATTTGAGGAGGACACTCCATAATCCCTCACGGTTGACAGTGTCGAAGACCTTTGAGAGGTCAAAGGCGGCCATGTACAGCGGTTGGTGCTGTTCCCTGCATTTCTCTTGTAATTGACGTGCGGTGAAGATCATGTCCATTGCGCCCCTTAGTGGGCGGAATCCGCATTGCGACTCTGGGAGGAGCTCTTCAGCCACTGGGAGAAGGCGATTGAGGAGAATTCTTGTGATCACATGAACTGCAAACAAAAAAGTATTTAAGGATTTTATCACTAAGTTTGACACTGTCTGGAGAGAGCTTTTTGAACTGAGACACTCGGGCGAAGTACTGTGGTGACTAGGAGCAGTTCAAAATGGCAAATTAGAATGTCACAATGCACATTTGGCACAAGAAAGTGTATTTGCTTCTGTGCAATTTTTCCTATTAAGTATTGGTACCAATGTGTCATACACTGTGACAACACTGCTGTGCATGCCAAATGTTTTGGACGGTAAATGAATGACTTTAAATTTTAGTAATTGAATTTCACATTGCATGTGATTTTAAGCAAATGCGTTACTGAATCTAAACATTTCCCCATAGGGTTCAGTTGTGCTTGGAGACTCTTCGCCCCCAGAAGACCTGAGCCGGCTGCGAGTAAGCTCGCCAGATGGAGCTGATTGTCCATCTCTACCTGAACTAAAAGCTAATGGCGCTGGTGGCAAGCTTGAGATGTCTGTCTGTAGTCATTCTTCACTGCCCAAAATTGTGGGTAAACAGGTAGGATTTGAACACCGTAATCCTGATTTTAAACCCTTCTGAAAAGGTCATTGTGTTGGTTCCTCTTCTCGGGATAATGCTGAGAGATCTGAAGTATGAGCTGCATCAGGACAGCCCAATCTGCTGTTGAATCTGTTAACAGCCGCATGAGAATAACTACTGGATAAAGGTATTGGTGAGAAATAGAATATTGAAAATGCCCATCACGCCTGTGAATTACATAATGCTTATTACTCCATTAAAAAAAATGTTTTGGTCAATTCGAACTTTTTGAAGTTAATGCTTTCTATTTTTGCAGTGAATATCTAGATTTTTATTTTGTAAAATGCACGCTTGTGCTCCATTCTTGATTATCTTTAAATAATATGCAATTGCATTCTGGTCTTCCCCTTTATTTCAGTATTTTGATCCTTAACACGGCAAACTTTCAGAATAATCTCAGTGCCTTAAATGGAAGCACTATCTTAAATAAATTAAAGGGCTCAGCTGGGCTGAAACCAAATGAACACTCCGTTTTTGCACTGTGACAAAGCAGAAATTTGTCCCTGATATGAATGTGTGCGCTGCAGCCCCCTCTTCAGAAACCTCATGACTGAAATCTTTTGGAAGAGTTCACGCATTCAAAACGTTAACTTGTCATGTTTTGGAATTTTTATACTAATTATGTTCTTACAACCAACATCACTGGACATCTTGTAAGCGGCCCTCATGCCCCCTATGATATGGAGCATGCTTTAATCTGCCCAAAATCGAAGTAAATGATAACAAAACTCGGTGTTTGGAACAGTGAGCTCTTACTCTGTACACCGGTTACTGGAATGTGTCACACGCTACAGACATTACACTCTACAAGACCTGAACTACCAGGATTTTATGTAAATAAGAGGTAAATGAACAGTATAACAGTGACTCATAACTTGGTAGTTAGCCTCAATAAATCAAATAAAATACACACTCAATTTCTAAACATCGGATTCTTCTTACGGTCTGGTGACCACCTGGCAAACATCATGCTGGTGGTGTGGTTTGTCCACGTGCTTTCTTCTCCCAGGCCACTGGAGCCTGCTCAGTTTTGCCAGTGTTTCATTCTTCACATTCTCCCATATGCCTCATGTTCAGTTACACTTGTATCACATCCGCCATTTAACCATCTCCTATTTTCCACCTAAGCACTTTACTGCCCCCCCCCCCCCCCCAGTCCTCTCTTTTTAAATGCTGTTTACCTGTAATATAGAATGATTACAAGGTGGAAGAAGGCCATTCGGCCCATCGAGCCTGTGCCGGCTCTCTGCAAGAGCAGTTAATCTAGTCCCACTCGCCTGCCCTTTCCCCGCAGCCCTGCAATTTTTTTTCCTTCAGGTACTTATCCAAGTCCCTTTTTGAAAGCCATGATTGAGTCTGCCTCCACCACCCTTTCAGGAATTGCATTCCAGATCCTAACCACTTGCTGAGTAAAAAAAAGTTTTTCCTCATGTCGCCTTTGGTTCTTCTGCCAATCACCTTAATTCTGTGTCCTCTGGTTCTCGACCCTTCTGCCAATGGGAACAGTTTCTCTCTATCTACTCTATCCAGACCCCCCTCGTGATTTTGAACACCTCTATCAAATCTCCCTTCAATTTTCTCTGCTCTAAGGAGAACAACCCCAGCTTATAAAAACATAACATAAGAAATAGGCGCAGGAGCAGGCCGTTCGGCCCTTCGAACCTGCTCCGCCATTCAATGAGATCATGGCTGATCTTCTGCCTCAACTCCATTCACCGGCCTATCGCCATACCCCTTGATGCCTTTACTAGTCACAAATCTATTGACTTCTGTTTTGAATATACCCAGTGACTGAGCCTCCACAGCCCTCTGGGGTAGAGAATTCCAAAGATTCACCACCCTCTGTGAAGAAATTTCTTCTCCTCTCAGTCCTGAATGGATACCCTTTATCCTGAGGCTGTGGCCCCTGGTTCTAGACTCCCCAGCCAAGGGAAACATTCTCCTAGCATCCACACTATCAAGCCCTGTAATAATTAGGTGAAGGTTCAATGAGATCCCCTCATTCTTCTGAATTCAAGAGAATACAGGTCTAGTTTACTCAATCTCTTCTCATACGACAGTCCCACCATCCCAGGACTCAATCTCGTGAACCTTCGTTGCACTCCCTCTATGGCAAGTATATCCTTCCTTAGGTAAGGAGACCAAAATTGCACACTTGTACACAGTACTCCAGGTGTGGTCTCACCAAGGCCCTATATAATTGGAGTAAGACTTCTTTACTCCTGTACTCAAATCCTCTTGTAAGGAAGGTCAGCATACCATTTGCCTTCCTAATGGCTTGCTGCACCTGCACATTCACTTTCAGTGACTCATGTACAAGGACACCCAGGTCCCTTTGAGCATCTGCATTCCTCAATCTTTCACCATTTAGGAAATACTCTGCCTTTCTGTTTTTTCTACCAAAGTGGATAACTTCACATTGATCCACATTATAATCCATCTGCCATGTTCTCACCCACTCACTGAGCCTGTCAAGATCCCCTTGAAGCCTCTTCACATCCTCTTCGCAACTGACACTGCCACCTAGCTTTGTATCATCAGCAAATTTGGAAATGTTACATTTAGTCCCCTCATCCAAATCATTGATATAGATTGTGAATAGCTGGGGCCCAAGCACCGATCCTTGCGGTACCCCACTAGTCACAACCTGCCAACCTGAAAAAGACCCGTTTATCCCTACTCTTTGTTTTCTGTCTGTTAACCAATTCTCAATCCACGCTAGTATATTACCCCCAATTCCATGTGCCCTAATTTTGTTCACCAACCTCTTGTGTGGGACCCTATCGAAGGCCTTCTGAAAATCCAGATACACCACATCTACCGGTTCCCCTTTGTCTACTCCACTAGTTACATCCTCAAAGAACTCCAATAGGTTTGTCAAACAGGATTTCCCATTCATAAATCCATGTTGACTCTGCCCAATCTTACTATTAGTTTCTAAGTGCCCAGTTATTGCATCCTTTATAATAGATTCCAGCATTTTCCCAACTACTGATGTGAGGCTAACAGGTCTGTAGTTGCCCGTTTTCTCTCTCCCTCCTTTCTTAAATAGCGGGGTTACATTTGCTATCCTCCAATCTGCAGGAACCGTTCCAGAATTTATAGAATTTTGGAAGATGACAACCAATACATCCACTATCCCAATGGCCACCTCTTTTAAAACCCTAGGATGTAGGTCATCTTGTCCTTGAGATTTGTCGACTTTTAGTCCCATTAATTTTGCTAGTACTGTTTTTTTACTAATAATTTCTTTAACTTCCTCATTCTCGCCACACCACAAGCTCTTATTTCTGGGAGCTTTTTTTGTGTCTTCCTCCGTGAAGACAGAAACAAAGTATTTATTTAATTTCTCTGCCATTTCCTCATTCCCCATTATAAATTCTCCTGTCTCTGACTGTAAAGGACCTACATTTACCTTCGCCAATCTTTTCCTTTTCACATACCAATAGAAGCTTTTACAATCTGTTTTTATATTTTTCACTAGTTTGTGCTCATATTCCATTTTCCCTTTCTTTATCAATTTCTTGGTCCCCTTTTGCTGATCCTAATCCTCAGGCTGACCGCTTTTTCTGGCAACTTTATAAGCTTCCTCCTTTGACTTAATACTAGCTTTCATTTCTTTTGTTAGCCATGGTTGGATCACTTTTCCTTTTGGGTTTTTATGCCCTAGAGTTTGTTTGTTGCAAATTACGCATTATTTCCTTGAATGTTCGCTATTGTATGTCCACCTTCATACCTTTTTAATGTGGTCTCCCAATCATGGCCAACTTGTCCCTCATACCCTTGTAGTTTCCTTTTGTTTAGATTGAAGACCTTAGTTTCAGATTGGACTGCATCACTCTCAAACTTAATATAAAGTTCAATCATATTAGCTTCTCCAGTCTATCCGTGTAACTGAAGTCCCTCATCCCTGGAATCATTTTCGTTAATCTTTTCTGCACCCTCTCTAAGGCCTCCGCATCCTTCCTAAAGTACGGTGCCCAGAATTGGACACAATACTCCAGTTGAGGCAGAACCAGTGTTTCATTTATGTTTTTGTACTCTGTACCTCTATTCATGAAGCCCAGCATCCCATAAGCTTTAACTGCTTTCTCAACCAGCCCTGCCACCTTCAGCAACTTGTGCACATATACCCCATGGTCTCTCTGTTCATGCACCTCCTTTAGGATTGTACCCTTTAGTTTATATGTCCTCTCCTAATTCTTTCTACCAAAATGTATCACTTCGCACTTTTCTGCATTAAATTTCATCTGCCACATGTCCACCCATTTCACCATCCTGTCTGTGCCCCCTGGAAGTCACTATCCTCCTCACTGTTACTTCCAAGTTTTGTTTCATCTGCAAATTTTGAAATTGTGCCCTGTACACCCACATCCAAGTCATTAATATATATCAAGAAAAGTAGTGGTCCTAGAACCGACCCCTGGGGAACCCCACTGTATACCTTCCTCCAGTCTGGAAAACAACCACTCACCACTACTCTCTGTTTACTGTCACTTAGCCAATTCCATATCCATGCTGCCACTGTCCCCTTTATTCCATGGGCTTCAACTTTGCTGGGAAGCCTATTATGTGGCACTTTGTCGAACACCTTTTGGCATTGCCCTCCTCAACCCTCTGTTACCTCATCAAAAAACTCAATCAAGTTGGTTAAACACGATTTGCCTTTAACAAATCCGCGCTGGCTTTCCTTAATTAATCCACACTTGTCCAAGTGACTGTTAATTTTGTCTCTGATTATTGTTTCTAAAAGCTTCCTCACCACCGCGGTTAAACTGACTGGCCTACAGTTGCTGGGTTTATCTTTACATCCTTTTTTTGTTATATTTGCAATTCTCCAGTCCTCTGGCACCACCCATGTTTCTAAGGAGGATTGGAAGATTATGGCCAGTACCACCTCGATTTCTTCCTTCACTTTCCTCAGCGCCCTAGGATGCATCCCATCCGGTCCTGGTGACTTATCTACTTTAAGTACAGCCAGCCTTTCTAGTACCTTGTCTTTATCAATTTTTATCCCATCCAGTATCTGCTCTACCTCCTCCTTCACTATGTCTATGGCAACAACTTCTTCCTTGATGAAGATAGAATCATAAAAATTTACACCACAAAAGGAGGCCATTCAGCCCATCTTGTCTGTGCCGGCTGACGAGCTATCCACCCGAATCCCACGTTCCAGCACTTGGTCTGTAGCCCTGTAGGTTACGGCACTTCAAGGGCATATTCAAGTTCTTTTTAAATGTGATGAGAGTTTCTGCCTCTACCACCCTTTCAGGCAGCGAGTTCCAGACCCCCACCACCCTTCTGGGTGAAAACATTTCTCTTTAGATCCCCTCTAAACCTCCGACCGATTACTTTAAATCTATGCCCCCTGGTTATTGACGTTTCTGCAAAGGACTCATTTTGCATCTCAGCCATACCCTCGTCCTCCATGTGTAGGTCTCCTTTTTGGTCCCTAATCGGTCCCACCCCTCCTCTTACTACCTGTTTACTCGTTATATGCCGATAGAAGACGTTTGGATTACCTCTTATATTAGCCGCCATTCTATTCTCATACTCTTTCTTTACTCTTTTTCACTCCTCTGAACTTGCTATATTTAGCCTGATTTTCAGATGTATTCTCAACCTGACATCTGTCATACGTGCTCTTTTTCTGTTTCATCTTACTCTCCCTCTCGTCATCCAGGGAGCTCTGACTTTAGTTGCCCTACCTTTTCCCCCTAGTGGGAATGTACCTCGACTGTATCCAAACTATTTCCTCGTTAAAGGCAGCCCATTGTTCCATTAGAGTTTTGCCTGCCAATCTTTGATTCCAATTTACCCGGGCCAGATCCGTTCTCATCCCACTGAAATTGGCCTTCCTCCAATTTTTACTCTTGCTCCATGTCCTTTTCCATAGCTAATCCAAACCTTATGATACTATGATCACTGTTCCCTAAATGTTCCCCTAACGCCACTTGCTCCACTTGACCTACTTCATTCCCCAGAACCAGATCCAGCAATGCCTCCTTCCTCGTTGGGCTGGAAACATACTGATCAAGAAAGTTCTCCTGAACACACTTCAGAAATTCTCCCCCCTCTCTGCCCTTTACACACTTACTATCCTGGTCTATATTAGGATAGTTGAAGTCCCCTATTGTCACTACTCTATAGTTCTTGCACCTCTCTCTAATTTCCTTGCAGATTTGCTCCTGCATATTTTTCCCACTAGTTGATGGCCTATAGAATTCACCTAAACTTTCAGTTCCAATAGCTTGCACATTCGAAACATGAACTTGTTTGTTCTCAGCCTGGCCTGCTCAGTATTTCCAGCTTGTTGAACAGTCTTCAACTCATTACGTTTTGCTGTTGACTGTAAAGCTGAAAACTGGCTCCTGGAGACTGCTCACTGAGCTGTCTGAGGACAAACAGGCAATCAAGGACCCCGTTCCCATCTCTCAGTTGTTAGTTAAACCCGCTACCCCTGGGTGGGCCTGATTATTTGATCTGTGTTAAAATGGCTTGGGACTACCTTTGCTAACTTCCAATTAAAAGACCCGAAAACAAAGGACTGAGATTTCCTGATCAGCATTAAATGGAAAGCCGATCTTTGACATTGACATGGAAGAATGTGATTGAATGTGATTGCGGCAGCCATTTAAACAGTTAACACCTTAGACTCCTTTTGCCTTTCCCTAACACTTCACATCATGTGAAGCCTACTGCAGCCAACCTGCCTGCTATCCAAGCTTCTGACTTTTTCTTTCAGAAATATCCTGTACAACTGTGGACCTGTCGCACAATTTGGTCAGAATTTTCCAGGGTCCGTGCTGGCGCGATCGGAGGCGGATTGGGTGGGAAAGTTGACATTTCTTGGAGCGGGTTGGGAACCCACCGTCATCCCGTCCCCATGCGCCTTCCCCTCGGGTGCGTCTGTCAGCACGGCAGTGACCCAACCAGCAGAGGTGGGCGACCCAATTTAGTAATAGCTGCTTGTCAGACCTTTGGGAGTCCTTTTTAACCTTACTGTGCCAATTTCACTGGATGCCCACGGGACTCGCGCTGCTCAACCTGAGGCGGGGGTTTAGTGGCCATTGATTCAGCTGATTAGTTGACGGCATCAAATGTAGTCTAAAAGCTCCCACCTGACAGCTGATCACTTTCCTCAGACAGAAGCTGTTGCTGACTGCATTCCCAGCACAGACTGAACTTTATGCAGGCTGCAAGTCTTTCCAGCATAGTCTCCATCTGGTGTCATCTCATTGGAATAACCTCTGTTGGCATTGACAGATTACTTCTGTCAACTCTACTTGACTTGCCATCTATTCCATCAGCGTGGGTGCCATTTATACTGTCTCACCTTGGTCCTCAGAATCTGACCACGATGAGCCGCAGCACCAGGCACACCAGCACCAACAACACCACCACCAACCTTCTCGATGCCCTGATGCTGCACAGGACAGAGGGCATCAGCACAGGGCTGCACCGCGCCAGAGGCGATGCCCGCAACACAGGCAGAAGATGAGCTTCCTCAATATGACTGAGCAGCAGTATCAAAGGAGGCTCAGGCTATCACGCCAGATCATTGCAGACATTTGCACATTGCTGGAGCAAGACCTGCAGTCCAGAGGACTTGGTGAACACGCCTTAGCAGTGGCTGTGCCACTCAGGTTGGCTTCTCACGGGTGCAGGGTGTCATCGACTGCACACATGTGGCCATCAGGGCACCCCATCATAACCCAAGCGTCTTTGTCAACTGCAAGGGCATGTACTTCATCAATGTGCAGCTCGTCTGCAACCATAGGAAGATCATTAGCTGCCATGACAATTTAGTCCTTCACCTGTCCAGCCTCCCTCAGCTCTTCGCACCTCCAAACAGACTTTCCGGCTGGGTGCTTGGAGACAAGGGCTATCCACTGAAGACGTGACTCATGACACCCGTGAGGCCGAGGAGAGATATAGTGAAAGCCACATCTCCACCAGATGTGTCATAGAGCAGACAATCGGCGTGCTGAAAATGTGCTTCAGATGCCTTGACAGATCTGGAGGAGCCCTTCAGTACGCACCAGCCAGGGTCTCCAGAATCGTCGTGGTCTGCTGCACCTGCACAATATAGCGCAGCAGCGAGGATTCACGCTGCATGAGGAGCAAGGCACTGAGCATACAGCCTCTTCGGAGGAGGAGCATCAGCTGAAAGATGAGGAGGAGCAGAAGCTGGAGGCACCTGCGGTGCAGATGGTACCAGCACCTGAGCACATTGCTGCCCGGGAGGCCAGAGATGGCCTCGTCATGGCCAGATTTACTTACCTTTTACGCAGTACACCCCTATGGCTGCCACATGCTTCACCAGGTTGGCTACGCCCCGCGGTCACATCATAAAGCATCCCTACAATGACCAGTCCATTCCTTTCATAGTCCCCACCATTGCTGGCGGTAACGTTATGTCTGACCCTTCACTCTAACTCACTGAGCCACTTCCAAATGTGCACACAGATTTGTCCAAGACTGGAAAGCTTTGAAAATAAAGAAATTGATGGTTCACATGATATTAAATGAAACTTCACATTAACATTGAATAAAACACTCAAGTGGCTACCCTTGTGAATCTACTCGTGGCATCTTTCTCTTCCACATGCTTCTACGTGGTGCTCCCCCTGTGGCTTCAGCAGAGGTCGAGGCAGCCTGCTCACTTCCCTGCTGTGACTGCTTAGACACTTTTGCCAGTCGTCCTCTGGGTTTTGGAGCCTGCGATGACCCCGCCAAAGTCTGCTCCTTTTGCGACTGTGCAGGGGCAGACTCGGCCATCGCATCTGGGGCTCTGACTGAGGGGGTGGCAATGGGGGAGAAGTGTGAGTGCTTTAAGAGGAGCCCCCACTTCCATGTCCCCTCTCTCCATTATTCCTCTCTTGGGCCACCCGCACTTCCCTGCTAGCAAGACGTTGGAGAGCACCTTGCTGCACATCTGTGGGCCCATGAGGACCCACATCTACACTGACATCCCTCGTAACGAGGAGGTCTATGAGCCTCTGCCATCTATTCTCCATAGATATCCATCTGCTCCATAGAGACTGTGTGCTCCTGAGAGTGGCGCACTAGCTGCTTCATGTAGGTGGCCATCCTATCCATGGAGGAGCCTGCAGTAGCCATCGCCTGCGACGTAATGCTGCTCATGTTGGAGATGGACTCCCCCATTCTCTGCACATTTGCAGCTGTCGCCCTCGTTCTGGATGGCCCCTGAGGCTCAGCATCTGCATGCAGCTGAGCAGAGCTGGGAGAGTCTTGTGCCCTCTGACTAAGAGTCTCCACCATCTGCTCTTGCTCGGTTGTGATTTGTGAGACACTACTCACGAGAGACCCACCAAGGTGCTGGGTGCGCTTCTGTCTGGTAACGGTGCACTCTGAGGCTAGAGGCTCCTCTGAGGCGTCTTCTTCCTCTTGCTCCTGGACAGTGGTGATGGGGGGTTAGGGGCTCTTGATGGACCTGTGGGAGAGTAAAGAGATGAGTTACATATGTCATATTTAGATTGGGCACAGATACCATTATACACATGATGACCATTCAATGGCTGCTGGCATCAGTCTCCACATGAGTGACTGATGTATGCCATGTAGCTGTGTGATATAGATGCCCCCCCCACCTCCAGGTGCTCGGCGACTCCCAACAGCTCTAATGCAGCCTCCTCTGCTGTTGAGGGTAGTCATTGATGCCGTTCCACCGCCAGTTTTCTCCCCCTCCATCTCATTGTGGGCTCGCTCTTCCTGCAAGGAGGGAAGAAAGAGAAGGTCGAGTTAGTGATGGAATGAGTGTAAGCAATGGATGGGTTACGTTTGTAGAGGGTGATTCTGATGGAGTGGGGTGGCAATTCCAAGTGGTCTCCTTGTCTGCTGTTAGTTGGTATGATTGCACTAGGATGAGGGTGAGTGTGAGTGGTAGCTAGTAAGATGGGGATATGATAATGTAGATAGCGAGACAGAGAGGGGGATGGGTGGAGGTGCATGGTACAGGAAACTTCGCGATATCCGGCACTGACAGGACCGGCGTGATGCCGATCTATGAAAACTGCCGGACAGACCAGCGCTAATGTTGAAGGATACGGAGGTTTTCATCTCTGTATCAGACAACAAACACTGTTGCTTAGCAACAGCTTGTAAACAGTCGGCCCGTACCTTGGAAGCGTCTCTGTAGCTTAGCAACAGCTTCAGAGAGGCTTTCCAGAGACTGTTTTTAAAAAAAAAAAAAAAAAAATGCTAGGAGAAGAAAAAAAACCTAACAAATCGGCTGCTGATTTCTGCCGTTAGATCGAGATTTCCGGCCATACAACCTCCCGGATAAACCAAAGTTTCCTGTATGTTGGTGTGAGTAAGGATGTACAGGAGTATGGTTGGGAAGGCAGAGTGATGGGGATGTGTTGAGAGGCACAGCAGGATGAGGTTGAGTGTGACTTTGAACTCACCTTTCCTGATCTAACCAGATCATTGAAACGTTTGTGGTACTGCACCCAGGTCCTCCTGACCACATCCCTGCTATTGACCCCCTCTTCAGTTTGGAGCCAAACTGTCTTGGTCTGCTGGGGTGGTCTCTTCCGGCCATTGTCATGGAAGAGGACCTCCCTGCATGCTCTGACACTCTTCACGAGCATATGGAGGGAGTCATCGGAGAACCTGGGTGCAGCCCTCTGTCTCTGTGCAGTCATCTTTGCTGGTCTTGATAGCAGTGAAATTGTGCAGTGCAGTGACTGCACTATCCTAGACGAGCCTTCAAATGCAATGTGGCCATGGCTCCTTTAAATATCCTGGCTGAAAACTTATCGATGACATCGCCAGACCTGCACCATTTAATTGGGCCGGGTAACATGCAGGGCGGACTTAATAGGCCCTATTGACGTAAAGTCATTTTGTAGAGCAGGGTGGAACCAGCAACTGGTGCGCGATCCGCCATGGCGGCTTCCCGCACCAGACCCACCCGGGTAGGGAAAATTCCGGCCTCGATTTCTAGAAATAGAGAATGCAAGTTCAAAAATCCACTTTTCTTCATGGTTCTGTTTCTACATCAAACATGTAACTAACACACAGATGTTCTGTTTCACGCTGCCGCTGGAAGAGATACCACGCGTGTGGCCGCGCAGCAAATTTAAAGGGCCCACGCAGGGGAAAAAATTAAAGGCAACATTGAAAAAAATCAGATAGGAATACCTTTTATAACCCATCAGTGAGGGGGAAGCTACGAACAGTGTTTAATGGAGCAGTACTACAAAATGGGCAAGCAGATAAACTTTGATATACAGAAATGCAAAATGTTGCATATTGGACAACATCATTTGATATAAATGCAAAATGATTGGCACAGAGACTGAGAAAGGGAGCTGGGAATAATAGTGGGATTGTTTCTGGCAATGTCTAGCTAGTGTGGTTAGGAAATTTAAAAAGCTAACAAAATGTGGAGATATGCAGCCAGTACAATGGAATACAAATCTACTGAGGTAATGCTGAAGTCTATCAATACATGGTCAGGCCATACCTGGAGCACTGTCGCGATGCTGCCAAAAGGATATCCAAACATTGGGAGAACAAAATTCTTCATGCAAAAGGTGATCATTCTGATCTATGTCTTTACTGAATGAGCTTGCTGAACTGTAATGGGTGCTGTGTACTTTTCTCCATGTCTGCTGCAGCAGTTCTGATGCATATGTTTGTTTTCCAGGTTGTTCCCCCTATTCACCCCGTAGAAAATGTGACATCTTGTTGTGCACCAACAGAATCTACACCAACAAAACCCTGCGGCCAGTCTAGGCCTGTCAATGGAGTGGTCAACAGGTAATTGTGTGTTGGGATTTGGATTGTTCCAGGGTGCAGTTACCACTGTAAAGGGCATGGCCTTTGAACTTCTCTCATTAAACAAAATAGGACTGCAAGGGGTATGACACATGGCTCTAAACTGTTGAAGGGAATGGTTACGGGAGATGTGAGCTCATTATTTACCATCAATTGTGATTGCAGGACGAGAGGACTTGACAAATTTGAAGCAGCAATAAAAATGAAGAAAGAGAGAGAGTGTAGAGCGTATGTGCAGGACACAAAGGCCCAGTCGTATTTTGAGTTTTATAAGTAGGAGCATAGAGTACAAGAGTAAAGAAGTGATACAATTTGAACAAAATATTGGTTAGGCCATGGTTGGAATACTGTGCAGTTTTGGCCACCCACTTTACACAAACGTTCTCGTCGGGGATCAATGGATAGTGATCAGGGATGGCAGTCCTGGCCTTGGGTTGCTCAGGCCAGTCCTCTCAAAAGAATTGCATGAAGCACCAGGGGAGGAGATGCTTGCCCTAAAAGAAAAGGTTAATCTAGGAGTGTGTGTTTGTTCAAAGTATTCCTTATTTATAGAAGGTAATAGTCTGATCGTCCATATGAAACAAAGGGGGACTCAACTTCCATGTAGACTGAGCCATTCAACAGAGACAAACCTGCTGTAGTCTGGAAGATTTGCATCCCAGCAAGGGTTCCCAGCATCAGGCATTTCTCAAACTGGTTTAAAACCAAGCCCCAATCCATTTTCATAACATCACCAGGAAACATGGGGCAGTTCCCTATCGGCCTTAGAACTGGACAAGTGCAACAGCACAAGAGACCGCACTTGATGGTCTCCATGCTGGTAAGAAACTTGCATGGATGTTGCCTGGCCTGCTGAGTTTTTCCAGCATTTTCTGTTATTATGGATCGGATCCTCATTAGATTGCATAGAATTACACAGAATGTACAGCACAGAAACAGGCCATTTGGCCCAACGGGTCCATGTCGATGTTTATGCACCACACGAACCTCCTCCCACCCCTCTTCATCTAACCCTGTGCAGCTTCCTCTTCAATTCATGAGATGGGAGTTGTGTTTGCAGAATTGGGGCAGAATTGTAGCAAGATTTCTGATCCCTCCTTGTAGCTAGCAAGCCCCTGTACTCAGAATCACAGAAACCCCACAGTGCAGATAGAGGCCATTTCGGCCCATCGAGCCTGCACCGACACATATCCCACCCAATCCCCGTAACCCCTACACCAACACACATCCCACCCTATCCCCACGTATTTAATCCCCCTAACACTAAGGGTCAATTTATCACAGCCAATCAACCTAACCCGCACATCTTTGGACTGTGGGAGGAAACCGGAGCACCCGGCGGAAACCCACGCAAACACTGGGAGAATGTGCAAACTCCACACAGACAGTCACCCGAGGCCAGATTCGAACCCGGGTCCCTGGCGCTGTGAGGCAACAGTGCTAACCACTATGCAATACTGTAGCAGAGTCCTGCCGTTTCTGCCCTTTGTTTTTGTTAAAATAAAATTCTACTTTATAAAATGGAGGAGTCAATCCATTGAACAAAATTTACTCCCATTAGACTTTCACTCCACTTTGTCACCGCCTCCTTGAAATTATTCACCCAAGACTTCCCTAAGTGACCTCAGCTTCTGGGAAAGCTGCAGTGGTAGTGACTGATGTGCAGGAGTTGTAGCAACTTGAATGCACAGGACTGAGGTGGGTGGGATGGTATTTGAGACATGATTTTTCAATCAAAGACAAGCTGGATGAATATTGTACTGCTTGCCATTGGATTGTGCACCACGACACTTCACTGTTTGTGAAGGGCAGAAACTGATCATACCAACCTGAGGGAGATGCTGTGTCACAGCATCAAACCGCTGAGAAGTGGCACCAGTTCTGTAGTGTGCCGCCTTTTGTCTTTAAATCTAGCTGAGGCTGAGTGACTTGGCACGCTAGTACAATGCAAAACGGAGTTGGCAAGTTTAACCCAGTAAGGGAATAAAATCTCAGTTTCATGCTCCGACAGCAAAGAAGTCAGTTAGGATAAAATGGGGTGTTTATAATGTTTTTGTTTGTTTCAGTATCAAATGTACTTTTTCCCCTATGCAAATCTTGGCCAAGAAAGTGAGATGATGTGATCTAGGCCAATGCCACCATCACCCACTTACAGGAGCACTCAAGGGCACCATGCCCACACACTTCAGCTTGCACTGCAGAAGCAGACGGTTGCCACTTGGAGCCTCCCCTTAATAGTATCACTGAGACTGAGTGTACACAGTGCAGGGGATTGTGAGCATTAGTGCATGCTCCAGCACTTGGAACACTAGCATGGTGCACTACCAGCATTATACAAAAGGTAATTAGTGTATCATGTTTGTAATCTAGGATTCCAACAGGGCTGCCAAAACCAGTTACTTATAATATCCTTTGTGTTCCTCTGTATTTGTTTTCTGGCAGGGACCACTCCGATGCCTGTATTTAACTGTAGGGACCTGTCGTGCTGATGGAAACATTCCTAATATGCCGCAGTCACCTTTTTGTTAAAGGCTAATAAAGCCATATACCCCAGCAGATAATAAATGGGAATTACACCTGGAGTCATTACATTACCGTAATCCGCAGCTCTGTTCCTGAATGGTGACCTGGTACCTGACAACAGGGTCCCACTGCAAGCGGGTCACTGAAGGTACATCGCATCTGCTGAACCCAGTAGGTGCTTCTGCAGTGCATTCTGGATGTTGCAGCCCATTCTGCCAAAATGGCAGATAATTAAACCCTAATTTGTACAAATCCCAGTGTGCTGCACAATCTTTTGTTGTCTGATGTTTCCATCCAGTACCATTAACACTGAGGATAACTTGCCTGGGAGGCAGCTGGCTGCTATTGGAGTCTCTTTTTGAAAGCACCACTGAGATTCGGGAGCGACTGCAGGGAATTGCGGGCGTGACTCTGCTCCATTCTATGATGCAGCCTCTTAGTATGGTGCGCTGTTAGCCTTGCCATCCCAGAGCATAGCAACTGGGTCTCGGAATTGTGCTCGTTTTTTGTCCTTGCACCCATTTTTATAAATCTATTGACAGAAAAACAAGCCCGAGATCTTGGTTTGTGCTGAAGTTCAGTGATCTGCAGGTACCTGTGTGTTGTCGTCTTTTCCCTGGTGTTGTAGTTTTCTTCTACTGGAAGAAATAAAAAGAACAGCACTGTACCCAATGTGTCCATTGCTCATGATTCTTTACAAATATCAGCGCTAATTATTCTAAAATGATGATTCTGCGACCTGGGGCCCTTGTGGAGGGACAACCGGGAATGGAACTGGGTTTTGTTGTTGAAAATGCAATGGAGAGCTGACTGGCAGGTTTTAAGATGTTGAGGGGGTGGATAATGTAGGAGTAAGCTGTTTAACTGAACTTGGATTTATAACAGGCTTGGTTACGTCTATAGTGCAGCGGTTTGTATGCGGTCTGTGAAAAGATAGAATTGGCAGCTCATCTGGTCTTTTTATTCTATCTCATGTAGTTAAAAACTTTCCCTGTGGAAACGGCCCTCGCCCACCACCACATCATATGGGGGGGGCATCCTTTGAGCTCTTAACCTGTGCTGTGTTGCTGAGGAGGAAGATTTTTGCAGATTTCATGTGTGAATATGTGGTAGATTTCAAATTAAGTTGCCTCTTGTTCATGGCATGGGAGGTTGATTAGGTGATGGTCGTCTGTGTGTAAATTCAACAGTTGAAACAACCTTTGCCTTTTTAACAGTTTGTGCACACTCTATTCCTCCTCGCAGTGTTCACAGCTTACTCCCAGACAACAGTTCCACCGACAGCTCGGATACTGAGGAGCTACTAAATAAAAAGCAGAGGTTGAACGCACTGCCCATACCTCCCGATAACACCTGCATCGCCGCTCGAGTTCGTCCAGTGTTGACCTGTAAAAAACGGAGGCTTGTCAGACCCAACAACGTTCAGCCGCTCAACCGAAAGGTGAGTGCAAAATATTGTAGTGAGTGAAAATGTAACCTTGCTTAACTGCATAATAATTCAGACTACAGGGTCACTTATTTAAAATTGTCACTTGGAGGGAGGAGAGAGTTGGAGCATGAATGCTTTGCCACTAGGAATAGTTGAGATCTTTTAAGGGAAAATTGGATGAAGTAGAGGCAGATGAGAGTGCGAGGCAGTGGAATTAGTTTTGAATTGCTGTAGTAAAACATCAGCACAGACATAAGTGGGCCAAGTGTCATTCTAGGATGGGAATCTCAAAAGCATCACCAGAAGCATTGCATGTATATTGAGGGGAGGAGCGATCATAATATGATAGAATTCTTCATTAAAATGGAGAGTGAAGTAGCTGACTCAGACTCGAGTCCTGAATTTAAATGAAGGAAACTACGATGGTATGAGGCACGAGTTGGCTAGGATGGATTGGGGAACGTTACTTAAAGGGTTGACGGTGGATAGGCAATGGCAAACATTTAAAGATCGCATGGATGAACTATCGAATTTGTTCATCCCTGTTTGGTATAAAAATAAAACAAAAAAGGTGACTCAACCGTAGCTAACAAGGGAAATTAGGGATAGCATAAGATCCAAGGAGAGGACATATAATTTGGCCAGAAAAAGCAGCAAACCTGAGGATTGGGAGCAGTTTAGGATTCAGCAAAGGAGGGCCAAGGGATTAATTAAGAGGGGGGAAATAGATTGAGAGTAAGCTTGCAGGGAACATAAAAACTGACTGTAAAAGCTTCTATAGATATGTGAAGAGAAAACGATTAGTGAAGTCAAGCGTAGGTCCCTTGCAGTCAGAATCGGGAATTTATAATGGGGAACAAAGAAATGGCTGACCAATTACAGGAAACTTTGTGTTATCCGGAGGCTAACTGTCTGGAATACTCGAGCCACCGGCAAAAATCAGGTGCCGTTTTAGTTAGGTTTTTTTTTCTTGTTGCTTTTTTCCTCAACAGTCAAGCTCTGCAAGTTCTGCTGAAGCTGTTGCTAAGCTACAGAGACGCTTGGACTGTTTAGAAGCTGTTGCTAAGCAACAGGGTTTGTTGACAGATATGGAGCTCAGAAGCTTCCGTATCTTTCAACATTAGCGCTGGAGTGTCCGGCAGTTTTGAGGGAACGGCAGCAGCTCGGTCCCGTCGGTGCCGGATAGCACAAAGTTTCCTGTAAATACATACTTTGGTTCTGTCTTCACAAAGGAGGACACAAATAACCTCCCAGAGATGTTGGGGAACATAGGGTCTAATGAGAGGGAGGAATTGAATGAAATCAGTATTTGTAGGGAACTGGTATTAGGGAAATTGACGGGATTGAAGGCCGATAAATCCCCAGGGCCTGATAATCTACATACTAGGGTACTTAAGGAAGTGGCCCTAGAAATAGTAGATGCACTGCTGGTCATATTCCAAAATTCTATAGACTCTGGAACAGTTCCCATGGATTGGAGGGTAGCTAATGTAACCCCACTATTTAAAAAAGGTGGTAGAGAGAAAACGGGGAATTATAGACTGGTAAGCCTGACATCGGTAGTGGGGAAAATGCTAGAGTCCATTATAAAAGATGTAATAGCAGAGCACTTGGAAAACAGTGACAGGATCGGACAAAGTCAACATGGATTTACAAAAGGTAAATCGTGCTTGACTAATCTACTGGAATTTTTTGAGGATGTAACTGGTAGAATTGATGAAGAAGAACCAGTGGATGTGGTGTATTTGGACTTTCAGAAGGCTTTCGATAAGGTCCCGCATAAGAGATTAGCGTGCAAAGTTAAAGCACATGGGATTGGGGGTAAGGTACTGTCTTGGATAGAGAACTGGTTGGCAGACAGGAAGCAGAGAGTTGGAATAAACGGGTCTTTTTCTGAGTGGCAGGCAGTGACTAGTGGGGTACCACAGCGATTGGTACTAGGACCCCAGCTATTCACAATATATATAAATGATCTAGACGAGGGAACTAGATGTAATATCTCCAAGTTTGCAGACGACACAAAGCTGGGTGGGCGTGTATGCTGTGAGGAGGATGCAGAGAAACTCCAGTATGATTTGGACAGGTTGGGTGATTGGGCAGATGCGTGGCAAATGCAGTATAATGTTGATAAATACGAGGTTATCCACTTCGGTGGCAAAAACAAGAAGGCAGATTATTATCTGAACGGCAATAGATTGGGAGAAGGGGAAGTGCAACGAGACCTTGTGCACCAGTCGCTGAAGGTAAGCATGCAGGTGCAGCAGGCGGTTAAGAAGGCAAATGGTAGCGAAAGGATTCGAGTACAGGAACAAGGATGTCTTGCTGCAGTTGTACAGGGCCTTGGTGAGACCACACCTTGAGTATTGTGTGCAGTTTTGGTCACCTTATCTGAGGAAGGATGCTGTTACCATGGAGAGAGTGCAGCGAAGATTCACCAGACTGATACCTGGGATGGCAGGAATGATGTATGAGGAGCGATTGGGTTGATTAGGCTTATATTTGCTAGAGTTTAGAAGAATGAGAGGGGATCTCATTGAAACTTATAAAATTCTAACAGGACTAGACAGACTAGATGCAGGAAGGATGTTCCCGATGGCGGGGGAGTCCAGAACCAGGGATCACAGTCTAAGGATAAGGGGTAAGCCATTTAGGACAGAGATGAGGAGGAATTTCTTCACCCAGAGAGTGGTGAACCTGTGGAATTCTCTACCACAGAAGGCAGTTGAGGCCAATTCATTAAATATATTCAAGAAGGAGTTAGATATATTTCTTAAGGCTAAAGGGATCAAGGGATATGGGGAGAAAGCATGGACAGGGTACTGAATTTGGACGATCAGCCATGGTCTCATTAAATGGCGGAGCAGGCTCGAGGGGCCGAATGGCCTACTCCTGCTCCTATCTTCTATGAGAGCTTGGGCATAGGTTATTGGATTAAATTCTCAAAAAAATGAGAAACTTAATGGCCTGCTTGGTTAGTGATGCATGTTGGGGTATTCCATCCATCACGGTAGCAATGAACACCTCATGGCTTGTTGCTCATATTAATCCACTGCTGTGTCCTGGATTCTTGACAAAACTGTACCTGATCCAAGTACAGAAATCTGGGACCATTCCCACTGATTTGGCAATCCTGAAGCAGCAAGAACCTTGCTTTATCTTTGAGTAATTTTCTACCCTTCCCTTCTCAAGGTGCTGATTGCTACTGGGGTTTCCAGGGCAGACCTCTGATCCCTCCTCCAATGTGTATGTCTCAATTGCAAGTGTTGTCTGGCACTTCGACCGTGGGGCTTCACTGCTGAGCCAAATCCTATGCACTTTCCAGCAAGCCTGACTGGACAGAAAACACTGGCTGAATCCTACCCCACGCCCCAATTGGTGCACGTTTCTCTGCTTGTACTGGAGTGGATCTCGAGCCGGTCTGAACTCACAGTTCCTGTTTTTTTTTTTTGCAATGGGACACCCAGGGCTTCAACATGGTGTGGCAGGGAGAGTGTCCATGCTCAATAGCCTCCAGTTAGTTCAAAAATTGGTGTTTTTTAAGTCAAATATTTAAAGGTAACATTTACTTCTATACCTTCGCCCTGAAGGTAGTTGGGTTCATTTATTTGAAAAAGAGACGACTTTGATGTGACCTAGTTGAAGTTTTCAAGATTGAAGGCAATTAACAAAACTGAACCGAGGAAATCATGTGGTGAAGGGTTCGAATCCCAGTGAACACGAGTTGAAAATGAGTAAGCTAGGACTAAGGGGAAGTCGGTCTTGGGCAGTTTAGTTCTGGTGGAAGTTGAAGCAAACAATACAGATGGGGTCAAGAGGCAGCTACATTTATTTCTGGCTCATTTCTGGAATTAAAAGGAATCCGGGTATTATTTTGGGTTGGGGATTATGGTGAGAAGGTGGTTAGTTGGGGTTGGGAGATACAAGAAGGTGGTTGATTTGGGGATATGGGGGTGGTTGGGTGGACTATATTGGGCCGATTAGTTGGCATTTGGAGAATTTTTTTTTCATTCTAGGGATATGGGCGTTGCTGGCAAGGCCGGCATATATTGCCCACCTTTGGTTGCGCTCGCGAAGATGCTAGTGGGCCACCTTCCTAAACTACTGCAGTCTGTGCGGCGAATAATGCTGTTCGGTGGGGAACTCGAGGATTTTGACCCAATGAAAGAATGTTACATGTCCAAGTCATTGGGTGGTTAGTTGGGATTGGAGACCGAGAGATGATTAGTTGGGATTGGGGATATTGGGGTGGATAGTTAGGATTAGGAGACGTGTGGTGGTTAGTTGGGCTAAGGAGACAGAGGAGTGGTTGGTTGGGGTCGGGACTATGAGGTTGTCAGTTGGGGATGTACTACTGTTGTACCTGTTATGTGGAGAAACTAGACAAATTGGGATTGTTTTCCTTTGAGCAGAAATGTTTAAGGGGAGATTTAATAAAGGTGTTCAAAATCATTAGGGGTTTTGATAGAGTAAATAAGGAGTAACTGTTTCCAGTGGCAGGAGGGTTGGTAACCAGAGATTTAAGATAGTTGGCAAAAGAACCGGGGCGAGATCAGATTTTTTTTAAAGCCACAAGTTGGTACAAGCAGGAATGCATCGCCTGAAAGAGCAGATTCAATAATAACTTTCAAAAGAGAATTGGCTAAATACTTGAAAACAAAAAATTTGCAGGGCTATGGGGAGAGTGCAGGGGAGTGGGACTAATTGGCTAGCTCTTTCAAAGAGCAGGTACGATGGGCCGAATGGCCACCTCCTTCTGTGCTGTATGATTCTAGGATGTTCTGTAAGTTAGTTTCTGGATGTGTGCATGTTCAGTCGGAGCAACTGATAACTCTTGGTTTTGGAAGGTTAGATGTGTCTTGTCTTCCTAGTTGCTCCCTGTGCATTGATTTGTTACTATTTATAATTTTTGCATGTTGTCTACCAATGAAAGGTGTCCCCATCCTCCTCCTTCCTACATTCTCCTCTGCTAAACCCTTGCCATGGCCACTGCCTCTGCTCCCTGGCCAGTGCTGTCGAGGGCTACATGGTAGGGACAGATTATTGACTTCTCCCTCTCCCCTCATACTGCAAAGAGGCACTGAGTGACTACCTGGGGTCTTCCTACACAGTGTGACTGCTTGCTTCCCACCCTGACCAGTTTTGGGCTTAGCCTGGTTTTTAGAATGGCTGCCCAATCACCACTCATGTTGAAGTGGGATTAATTAGTAGGATTTTCGATAAAGTTTCAATGACTGCAAAATGAAGAAAACTTGTACCTTGATTCGCCCACTGTGCCCTGTCCCTGTCCTGCTCCATTAGGCCAATGTCAGGATCTCGGCAGGGTGAGAGTTGAGTCCTGTGCATCTGCACACAAACCAGGCATCATTGGTAGCTAGGGAGATGCAGCGAGCCGCATTATGGAGGATTTTGTGTACTGCCCATAGTAATTTAATATTTAGTGCAAAAGCTGTGCTGCAACCTATAAACTGTTAACCATACACCCAAACAGTGCTGTGTATTCTCTTGTATGCATTACATTGTACAGCATTTACTGCCGATCATCATTGTGTTGATTCTTTTTCCTTTGCCTGTTTGCAGACCCAGCGCCCTCTTACAGTGCGATGTAACTGTGACGTCACAACTTCGTGTATTATGTGTGGCTCCAAGAATTCTGAGTCACAAGAGAATCAGTATGACATGCCCGTGTCAGAACGGCTAGCGCTGTTAGATCCCTGTCTACACCCGGTCCTCTCGGTCTCTGATGGTAAGTCTCTAAAGGCTGCAACTCCACCTGTGTGATGGATGCAGATGAAAGCATGAGTTATGTTACTGAAGTAATGAGTGTCATTACCTGGTCTGAGAGTGATGTGATTTTACTGGATTTTTGGCTTTGAAAAACTTGTGTACTGCAGAATGTATTCTAGTTAGCACAATGTGTGTGCCAGTTTATGATCGAATTGCAGTGTGTTCCAGATTGTATTCCAGTTACACAACATGCTCCCGCTTGTGTTCCACTTTGTATTCTACTTGTACAGCATGGTTCAGTTTGTATGCTAGCTACAGAACATGTCGATTCCAGTTTGTTGGTAATTAGTGTCAGTGCTCCAGGTTGTTACCTAGTTACACTGTCTGTATTCCAGTTTGTGTTGCAGTTACACGCCGTGTCGCTGTTTGTATTCTAGTTGCACAGCATGTGGTCCAGTTTCTACTCTGGTTGCAGTGTTCCACCAGTTACCTTGTGCACGTGTCCTCATTACACACTGGGTTTTTCTGTCAGCTTTATCCACTTGTCCTTTTTATTAAGATACTGACTCCATGCTCGGGCGGGTTCCATGCGCCTGCCATCCTCCAGTATCTTACCAGGTGGCTACTTTTAATGTGTGTGAGTCCAGACACAGTGTCAGTGGACCATTTGACCACAGGAAGCTCCTGATATATGGCCAAATGTGCCCTTTGTAGCAGGAATCCCTGTATTGCGGTGAAGTGTAGGAGCCCAGTCTGATTTCTCCCTTCTCTAGTCCAA
This sequence comes from Somniosus microcephalus, assembly GCF_052327205.1. Classification (NCBI taxonomy): domain Eukaryota; kingdom Metazoa; phylum Chordata; class Chondrichthyes; order Squaliformes; family Somniosidae; genus Somniosus; species Somniosus microcephalus. The sequence continues at coordinate 64,199,352 of NC_141010.1, read as the reverse complement.
GGATCCTGATGCCACCTACCCTCCTAAAATCTCCCCAGGCGCAGATCAGGTCACTCAGGAACTGAGACCCTCAAATCTGTTGGTCTATTATAAATTCTGGGTCTTGCCATAGATATTCTCTCGAATACAGCAGTGTTGGTCACTCTCGTAAGCAGTCTAAGTGTCTTGGGCACTCCGCTAACGAAAACCTCCGCCGTGGCTCAGTGGGCAGCACCCTTGCCTCTGAGTCGGAAGGTTGTGGGTTTAAGCCCCAACCAGGGACTTGAGCACATAATCTAGGCTGACTTTTCAATGCCATACTGAGGGGAGCTGTGTTGTCAGAGGTGCTGTCTTTCAGATGAGATGTTAAACCAAGGCCTTGACTGTCCTCTCAGTTGGACGTAAAAGATTCCATGGCACTATTTGAAGAACAGGGGAGTTCTCCTCAGTGTCCTGGCCAACATTTAACACTCAACAAACATCACAAACAGATTATCTTGGTCATTTATTATCACAGGGTGCTACTGACTGCATGTGCTCCACATTGATGACTATCTGTATGGTGTTCACATGAGGCACCTGATTTACATTTTATCAGTAACCAAGTTACTGAGTTATGGTCAGCACCATGAATGGGATATGGACTGTATCCCAAGGCTCCATCAGGTTTTCATACCCCGAGTTAGGTAAATAATCAGAATGGTAAGACATTAGAGTTAAATTGAAAATTAATAGGAGAGGGAATGGAGATTGGAAGGATTGCAAAATGCTTCTGGCGGTGTTACAACAAAACCACTTCACTACCCTCCGCCGTGGATTCTCGTATCTGAACGATCAATGTTTCACAGTGATGTCATCACACAGAGATACCCGCACACAGGCCTGCGTGATATTTCCACTCATCGTCAATTAACAATGGCCCAGAAATTCGGGTCGGGGGCTTCCCGCGGGTGCAAGCCTCCGACCTGCACTTACCGACTGGCTGTTGAGCTGTGGGCCCGTGTGGGATTCCGATCCTGGGCCTGCTCCAACTGCCGGCGCACAGGGCTTGCGTATCCCAGGGGCGCAGTTAGTTCAAAGCGTCCCCTGGGATCACGTGGGCCACGGAGAGCCAATGGTTGCAGGGAATCTGTATTCATAGATTTGACAGGAAGAGCTGTCAAATTTATGAATATAGTTCAGCCCCAAAACATCACTAAAACTTCAAATAAATTTCGGGAAAAAAATCACATTTTTAAAATAACTATAAATTACATAAAATAACTATTTTAAACAATAATTTAAATTTTTGAAAGAATTAATTACACTTTTTCTAACGGGGCTAAAAAATAAACATACCTTTAAAGTATTTAAAAATAATAAACCTGTGGAAAAAAAAATGTTTTAATTTTACTTAATTCACCACTTACCTTGTTAAAAGCAGGCCTTGCGACTGCTTTTTATAAGCGTAGCTCCTGGAGACTTACCTTCCCGGAAAAACCGGCAATAAAAACGGAAGTTCCAGGCGTACGCGCTGCGTCTCCGGCGCACGCGTCGACCTGTGAACTCCTTCCTTTAAGAGAACGGAAGTTCCGGTTTCCCGCGCATGCGCAGTGCATGCACAAAACCGGCCCTTTCGTTGGGCCTACGGGTGAGTACCCAGCGCGTACTCACCCGTGGGGACCCGAATTTCTGGGCCAATGGGATTGCATATACAGAGTAAGGGGGTTAAGAGACAAGCTGAGCGCTTGTTCCTTTTGTTTCTCGGGAGATGAAAGCAGAACCAGAAATCAAATAAAACAAACTGGAAATGCACAGCGGTTTACCTGTGTCTGTAAAAAGAAACGGCAGGTTAATGTTTCCGGTGGGACAAGGGTCTCTAAAAATGTTAGCCTCTGTCTCTCTCCGCCAACTGCTGTATACATTCATTTATCCAGAACCCACTTACATTTCTGTCGAATATGTTTATCGGATGGGCTACAAAATGAGATAATTGTTGGAGCTGGTCACATAAGCATCTCAAACTGGTGAATGTTGTGTTGTTTGAACCAGCAGCATTATATAAACAGGAATGGCTCTCTTCAGCCTCTGGGGCAGTGTTGTGCTCTCACCTGTTAGGGCCCCACCTTGTGGCTGAAAAGGGATCTGCAGTTTAAAGGCTATATCAGAAATAAGCAGGGTGGGCTGCTCTCTCGCACTGTTCAAATGATCATGTTCTGATTTTGAGATTGTGTTTGAAAGGAACAGTGGCTGCTGTTTTCTTGCCTGATCTTTGAAAAGCTGTTACTGGAGGTTTATGGAATAGTTTATTCCCCCACCCATGCCAAAAACATCACCGCGCTTCAACCAACATCTCTGCAATAGATTGAACACAGACCTTTTCTGCACCACTCGAGCACACCACCTGGTGGCTACACCCTGCAGCTGCAATGAGAGATCTGTGTGCCTTCTCCACTGGGAGCAGGATAACGTGACGCAAGGAAGCAAACGACCATCTGGGCTGGGATTCGGATACAATTCCGAAAGGTTTCTGATGGTTCTTCTAGTTTTGGATTGAGAACTTTGGGTGGGGAGGCCTTCATTCGGCCTTCATTCGACACGCATCAAAATACTGTAAAGATAATTACTTCTGCATACTATATATTTCACTTTTTTTGTCCTAACGCTAACCATTTAAACCACATGACCTATATAAAAGCACGACAGCATCTAGGGAATCAGTCCCGTTAATGTGTTCCTGTCCTGGTTATTTGCCTTCTCTATTCTCGGGTAAGGTTAGAGGGGGTGTACAGTTTAAGTTGGTGTGCTGCCTTTCTGGCAAGCTGGTTCACTTGATGTTAACGGGGGTGAATGTGCTTTTAGGACTGTCTCATTGTGTGGTTTAAATGGCTAGTGACAGCTCAAAAAGGATGTATTATTCCAGAGACCCTCACAGAGAAAAATAATGCAGACACAAAACAATGCCTTTTCTGGGTGTGTGTTTGAAATTCTAGCTCTGACTTACTCAGCTTTGTAGCGACATATTTGTTACCAGATACTTCAGCACTCTGCTGGTAAGACAACATCATGGAAACCAAGGAAGCAATGGGCATTTCCAGTAAATTGTTGATCCTGAGAATTGGAAGGATGGTTATATTTTTTTTGTCTCCTCAGATATTCCACTGAACATGCACTTCCAGCCTGTACTGAAAGGTCATTGGTTAAATAAATCACTGGACAAGAATAAAGCCTCCAAAAAGCTCTCGTTAAAACACAAAGGCTTGTTAACAGCCAGCCTGTCAGATCCATCGCACAAAGCACGGCAAAAACTGGCCAACTCCATACTCAGCTCAGCCAGTAAGTATTCAGGTCGGTGTCGCGTGTGTCTGCCTGAGGCATCTTTGTTGCTTGTCTCAGAAATGCAGCAAAGATACATTATGGTAACAAAGCAAACACTTCTTCTAAACATCAAGTACAAAGAGCTTCCAATATCTAGGCTTTGCGACTAGTCCCATCCATTAACAGTTGACCCCTTTGCCCCGGCCCCATTTCAGCAACAGTACATCTGTATTGACGAGGTACTTTATTTATACTTTCTACCATGAACAGAGGACGCAGATGTAGGGTGAATAGCAAAAGAGCCAGAGGTGACATCAGGACATTTTTGTTTTTACACTGAGCAGTGATAGAAAAATAGGAGCAGGAGTCGGCCATTCGGCCCATCGAGCCTGCTCCACCATTCAATATGATCATGGCTGATCCTCTATCTCAATACCATATTCCCGCGCTCTCCCCATACCCCTTGATGCCTTTTGTGTCTAGAAATCTTATCTATCTCCTTCTTAAATATATTCAGTGACTTGGCATCCACAGCCTTCTGTGGTAGAGAATTCCACAGGTTCACCACCCTCTGAGTGAAGAAATTTCTCCTCATCTCAGTCCTAAATGTCCTACCCCATATCCTGAGACTGTGACCCCTCGTTCTAGACCCCCCAGCCAGGGGAAACATCCTCCCTGCGTCCAGTCTGTCTAGCCCTGTCAGAATGTTATACATTTCAATGAGATCCCCTCTCATTCTTCTAAACTCTAGTGAATACAGGCCTAGCCGACCCGATCTCTCCTCATCCGACAGTCCTGCCATCCCAGGAATCAGTCTGGTGATCGGGAATACACTGCCTGAAAGGGTGGTGGCAGCAGATTCAGTAGTAACTTTCAAAAAGGAATTGGATAAATACTTGAAAAGGAAAACGTTGCAGGGCTTTGGGGAAAGAGAAGGACTAATTGAATAACTCTTTCAAAGAGCTGGCCAGGCAAGGTGAGCTGAATGGCCTTCTGTGCTGTAGTATTGTGTAAGTGTGGGGTATTCAGTGTGGTAACACTGGGGTTAACTGGCAGCATTGAACTGTATATTTAAAGAAAAATAGCAAAGCAGTAGTCAATACTGGGGAGTGAGTTTAGGTCAGAATTGAATATAATCCCAGGTTTCAGATGCTGAGTCAAGTAATTGACTACCAGAAGTGGTTCACCCTTCACTGGGGAAAATACCCTGTACAGATTCACTTAGCAGCAAAAGCTCCTCACCGATCCAGTACTCCTTAAACTTCAGCTCGTCCAAAACTCTGCCCATATCCTAACTTACACCGAGCACCATTCACCTATCACCCCTTTGCTCGCTGACCTGCATTAGCTTACGGTCCGTCAGCGTGTCGAATTTAAAATTGTCATCATTGTGTTCAAATTCCTTCATGGCTTCACCCTTCCCGATCTCTCTAATCTCCTCCAGCCCTATAAGCTTTCAAGATCTCTGCCCGCCTCCAGTTCTGGCATTTTGCACATACCTGAGTTTAATTGCTCCACCATTGGCAGCCGTGTCTTCAGCTGCCAGGGCCCTAAGCTCTGGAATTCCCTCCCTAAACCTTGTCCACCTTTTTTAAGACGCTCCTTAAAACCTCCTTCTTTGACCAAGCTTTTGGCCACCTGCCCCAATCTCCCCTTATGTGGCTCCGTGTCAGATTTTGATTGATAATTGCTGCTGTGAAGAGCTGTGGATATTTTATTACATTAAAGGTGCTATATAAGTACAAGTTGTTATGTGTTGGGTTTATTCAAGTGATTAACTTCGTCGTTTTCTTGTGTTGAAGCTGAGGTTCAGTTCAGTTGTTGTCCACTGCCCTTCCAAAGTTCCAAGTTTTTACCATTACCTGAGATGGGGCCTGTTTGTGTTGCACCGAAAGCCTTCCTGGTTTTCACAATCTGAGGCTGGGATGTTGTTGGTGTGAAGTGGGATTAACTCATGGACCAGTCAATCAGATTGAGCCTGGTGTTAGAGAAATGGCTGCCTCAGTTTCTGCTGCTTGTTTTTAACAAGTGATTACACAGAAGGAGTCAGGAGGTGGATGCAAGTATCGGACCTGGCGCAAGTGCATGCATATTGAGTTATTGTGTGTTTATGCTTCATTGCAGAGTATACCCACAGTAAGAATCGTGCAGAGAAGACATTTAAACAGCACTTTGATGATTTACTGTCTGTCTCTAAGCTGGAGAGTACTCCTGTGCAGGAAAAATTCCTGAACAAGAAGAGGCAGCGAGAGCTCTCGGCAGAACTAATGGAAGGTACGCCCTGGGTTTGCATCAATTGTAAATCATTTAGAGGGGAGGAGAAACAAAAAGAAAGTGCAAAGGGATAACTTTGTTTCTGTGCACCGTGTTTAAACAGTGATTTTAGCCACTGCTTCATATTGTGGAAACGGAGGCACTAAGGACCAGCACATGGATACCACAATATGCCACAGGAAGAAGTGACACTCAATCGCTCACTGTAGCAGAGACTCTGCCATTTCCACCAGGATCCTGCTCTTTCCACTCAGCTGGACGTTTGATTGGATGCTCACCAATCACATGGCTCTGACAATGCTGATACTAGGCAGGTGTGTGCCAAGTCCACTGAAAGCACCCAGCACGTTTGTAGATTGTGACCTGCCAAAGTGCAGGTCTGTGCTGATGTGTGCCACGTGTTAGTATCAATATGCTAAATGACCCTGGTAACAACATTCCTCCTTAGTGTATTTCTATCAACAAATATCCATCCTCAGCATTATACTCATTATCCAGCATTCAGAATCAAAGCTCCGGAATCATCGCGTGTGCCATAATTTCTAGGAGACTTTGTGCGAGGTTGAAAGTAGATGTTTACGTGCTGTTAATTTTCATAATTCACAGCTGAAGTCACGCAGCTTGTAACACAGACTGCAGACCTGGCGGTCTGTCTGTATTCACTCAATGGGAGTAAAGCAGCTTATATTCAAGGAGGAGTGAGTGAGTGAGTCGGGTTTTGTATTTCCTATTCTCGTTGCACAAGCACTTTGTCAGCAAGTTTTGTGGGTCTGGAGAATTGGTGGAACGTGCTGACATATTTGGTTATTTTTGAATGCATTTTAAAGGGTGGGGCTTGGCAGGACCATGTGAGAAGTTTTCTTTTCCCTGTGTGTTTAATATAAAACCCATCGGCATGTTTGGGTCTCCAACCAAATTACTGAGAGATACGTAGAGATTCTGTTTGCTCGATGGGAAGTGTACACTCTCCCCGTTGGGGGACATGTTACTGACCAAAGTCCAGAACACTTGGGTGCCCTGAAACGTCAGCCTTTCCCAACATGCACCTAACTGTGTGCAGGGATACTGCTGGAGTTTAACCAGCTAAAACCAGTCATTCTATTAACACCCAGCACTGGTGAGCACATAGAAACATAGGAGCAGGACTAGGCCATTCGGCCCCTTGAGCCTGCTCTGCCATTCAATGAGATCATGGCTGATCATCCAAATTCAGTACCTTGTCCCTGCCTTCTCCCCATATCCCCTGATCCCTTTAGCCTTAAGAAATATATCTAACTCTTTCTTGAATATATTTAATGAATTGGCCTCAACTGCCTTCTGTGGTAGAGAATTCCACAGGTTCACCACTCTCTGGGTGAAGAAATTCCTCCTCATCTCTGTCCTAAATGGTTTACCTCTTATCCTTAGACTGTGACCCCTGGTTCTGGACTCCCCCGCCATCGGGAACACCCTTCCTGCATCTAGTCTGTCTAGTCCTGTTAGAATTTTATAAGTTTCAATGAGATCCCCTCTCATTCTTCTAAACTCTAGCGAATATAAGCCTAATCGACCCAATCTCTCCTCGTACGTCATTCCTGCCATCCCAGGTATCAGTCTGGTGAATCTTTGCTGCACTCCTTCCATGGCAAGAACATCCTTCCTCAGATAAGGCGACCAAAACTGCACACAATACAACTGCAGCAAGACATCCTTGTTCTTGTACTTGAATCCTCTCGCTGTGAAGGCCAACATACCATTTGCCTTCCTAACTAGCAGGACTAGTTGCGAAGGCTGTTAAAGTGTATGGGATCTTTGGCTTTCTTAATAGAGAATAGAGTACAAAAGCAAAGAAGTTATGCTAAACCTTTTATAAAAGCCAGGTTATGCCTCAGCTTGAGTATTGTTTTCAATTCTGGGCAGCACACTTTAGGAAGGGTGTCAAGGCCTTGGCAAAGCTGCAGTGGAGATTTACTCGGAATGGTACCGGGGGATGAAGGACTGCAGTTATGTGGAGACTGGAGAAACTGGGTTTATTCTCCTTAGAGCAGCGAAGGTTAAGAGATTTGATCGAGATGTTCAGAATGATTTTGATAAGAGTAAAGAAGCATCAACAGTTTCCAGTGGTAGAAGTGTCAGTAACCAAATAACACCGATTTAAGGTGCTTGGTGAAAGAAGCAGAGGAAAACCTGTTTTTACACGGTGAGTTGTGATCTGGAATGCACTGCCCGAAAGGGTGGTGGGAGCAGATTCACTAGTAACATTCAGAAGGGATTTGGATAAGTAGTTGAAGGGAAAGAATGTACAGGGCTGCTGTGAACACGCAGGGGAATGGTATTAATTAGCTAGCTCTACCAAAGAGCTGGACAGGCACGATGGGCCGAATGGGCTCCTTCTGTGCTGTATCATTCTATGAGGCAACAGCACCATGAACAGCCCATTTCGAACCTCCAGGCCACAAACTTCAAACAGAGCAAACCAGCGAGTGAGACATGGAGCAAATATGACTGAGCTGGCAAGTCTTCATGGATGACCCGGGCCTGGGGGGGAGGGACACAGCGTGGACACTCCTGCATTCGGGCATTGTTGTGCCGGGTGAGAGTAAATCAACCCCCAGTGACGGGTCCTATTACTGACCCCATTCACTTTGCTGCTGTGGTTGAGGTGACGCTGGCCCAGAATCTGTTGTTGCAGCACGTGGCAGTGAATTATTTCATCAGTGGTAATCAAGGTTTGAAATAACAGCAGCACATGCACTTGAACATGCCGAGTTGTTCAGAACTTTTGTTTTTGTCTTTTTTTGCAGCTAGACAGGCCCTGTCAGACATGGGGAGTCCATACGGTTCTACGATTAGCTCTCACACTTCAGTCCACAGCCCATTGCTGCGGCAACTGTCCACATCATCAGAGAGCTCCGCACCGAGCACGACCAACACACCGAGTGTGGCGTCCGCACTGGTAAGGAGGGGATTTTATACAGGATAAATGGAACATTGTAAGGCAAGCAATGAGTTTCTATTAAAGCAGGGAACAAATTACACCAGTTTTGTGCTCACGGTGTTAGTGTCAGTGCTGGGAGCAGAACACTTCCCACATCAATAATGGATGTGTTTTGGCAATTGTTTTATCTTTCAGACGCTCGTGGTGTTGCTGTCCCGGCTGCAATTGACTGCAGGTGCAGGGACGTTGTGCTAGCCCACAGTGTCCCCCTATACCTTCTAGTTAAAATTTCTATTTTATTTTTTGACTTGTTAGAATCTCCGAGTTTAATCTTCTGCACTAGTTCAGCTGTCTGAATCCTAAACCCAGAGCCAACGGAAAGACAAGTCCTTCCAGCGCAAAATGCTGGATATAGTTCTCTTGTACATATTTGCTCCTCCCTGAAGGTGCTGACTCTTGCTGGCACACACCGTCATGCTTCCCAGCACCTTGCTCAACTTATCGTCAATGTGTTTCAACCCAGTGAAGGCTGGCACGCTTAGCATCCATGGATTGTGCTCAGTCCTGTCTCTGATGCACACCCTCCCTCCCGTGCCCCCTCCCGTACATACCAACCAACACTCACTCACTCTCACTCTCTGTCACTCCAGTACCACGACTCTCTCTCTCTCTCTCTCTCTCTCTCACACTCACTCACTCCAGTACCACGACACACTCTCTCTCTCTCTCTCTCTCTCCCCAGTACCACGACTCTCTCGCTCTCTCTCGCTCTCTCTCTCGCTCGCTCTCTCTCACTCTCTCTCGCTCTCTCTCGCTCTCTCTCTCGCTCTCTCTCGCTCTCTCTCGCTCTCTCTCTCGCTCTCTCTCTCTCTCTCTCTCTCTCTCGCTCTCTCTCTCTCTCTCTCTCGCTCTCTCGCTTTCTCTCTCTCGCTCTCTCTCGCGCTCTCTCTCTCGCGCTCTCTCTCTCGCGCTCTCTCTCTCGCTCTCTCTCGCTCTCTCTCTCTCGCTCTCTCTCTCGCTCTCTCTCGCTCTCTCTCGCTCTCTCTCGCTCTCTCTCGCTCTCTCTCGCTCTCTCTCGCTCTCTCTCGCTCTCTCTCTCTCTCGCTCTCTCTCTCGC